>NC_086233.1:63622373-63699873 GCF_036321145.2 Pelmatolapia mariae | reverse complement strand
CAGAGGGGAGTACAGTATATAGAAGAGGAGACGCTTGGTTTTGTGTGTGTGTTTATTTCTGGTCAGACGGTGGGATCCCGTGGCTGAAAGACAAATTTGGAATGGCGCATGGTCTAGTATTTGAATATATCAGTTACAATGTTACGGTCAGCCAGTCTGTCTGTCTGCCTGTCTGTTTGTCTGTCTGCCTGTTGGAGAGCTGAAGGGGGGGTGGGGGCAAGCAGGGGTCTCCTACAGGAAAAAATAAACACACGCACTCATGGAGCCAAGTAGCTATGATGTGACGATTAGCAAAGCAGTCATATTTTTAAATTTTGTGCGCCTGTGACATCTTTTAGCCCTATTTTTGGGGCCACATTTTTATCCCTCTGACCACACAGAGCCATGATTGGACTGTGTCGTGTTTCGAGTGTCAAATGAAGCAAAAAAAATGTAACCCCCCAAACAAACTAGTTGTTGTTTTAATTTTCAGTTTTCAGTGTTGTAAATCTTTTTATGCAAAGAACGTCAGACTCAAAGTGTTTGAAAACAGTTAAACGTGTTTTTAATGAAACTCAATATTCAATTTACCTTAAACACGCGTTAGTTTTAACACTATGCTAATAATAATAATAATAAAAAAAACTGGCACTGACATCCGTTAAGAGCAGCTCAAAACTCCATTTGCTGTTGCAATATTAAAATGTCTGCAGAGAATTTGAAAAAAAAATGGATGGAGGGATCGAAAATGCCCTTTGGTGCCCTCCAGTGGACACGACAAATGTCATCGCATCCCCCCGATGATTTCTCCACACGCTCCACCTTTGTTGGTTGGATTTTCTATTTGTCCTTCGAACTTTACATCCATCATAAAAACACTTCTTTATACTTTCTAACAAGCATTTCCTGCCTCCAACCTGAGGTCCACTGATTTCTGTTAAAAATATTTAAAATAAAACTTCTAATATGAGCCATGAGCAATATAGTTTTAGTAACTGTTTCAGGTGCTCGTGTGTTTATGGTGGTGTTTGTGTATGGTTTCCCATACATGTTTGTGGTAATGGATTCACCTTTGATTGAGTGCAATAATGTGGCTCACTAACGTGCTTTAAAATGAAACCATAGATGAAGATTTAACAGGTTGGTCATTGTTAACAGTTCCACCTTTAACACACACGACACTGTACAGGTTGTTTTAATAAAACTACCTCAGCTGTATTTATTAATTCTATATCATACACTGTAATGCTAAACCGAGACACTAATGATATTCACCTTATGGCCAGCTGACATGTTTGTTCCTACTGTACTGTGTCTACAGGCACCTGTTGTGCATGCCTTACATGCTTTAAGCTTTGTTGTGCATTAATCTCTGACTGTCATTGTACCACATGTACCATAAGTGTCCTAATAAAAAAGTAACAACTAACAACTAGGTTGTGTTTGTTTTAGAGATTTAAAACATGAATTTCTTTCCGATAATTACTCTTGACCAGAAAGCTTGAAAAGAACACGGCATTTCACAGATTAATGCGGATTTGGATTATACTAAACTGGATAAATAGAGGATTAATGAACAGAGCACACTAAAGGGATTTTGCAATAGCAAAGCATGTTCTTTTCATCAAAGAAAATGAGTGATTCTGAGTGTAAAGTGAGCCCTTGAGTCTATTCCATCAAAAGAATTTTCTTTTTGAAATTATGACTATCCTTGTTGGGCCAGCAGGGGGCACCATGGCAGCGTTAGTCCCACATGAGAAGCCTCATGTTCCCCGCTGCCACCTTCCTCTACTGAAGTGATGCTACTGAGAAGCTGGGACAGATGCCATAGCAACCAAAGTCTGTCAGACTGTGAAATAAACACTGTCAGCATTTCTTGTAGAGGATCACCATGGTTACTGTCAGCTCAGAGGCCAAAGTGATCCAGTGAGACTAGCCTGCTAAAAGGTGTGTGTGTGTGTGTGTGTGTGTGTGCGTGTGTGTGTGTGTGTGAGTCAGGCAAACTGTACAGCACATATTCATTTTTGTAAACAAACCTAAGTGTCTGACAATTGTGAGCTGGCTGGTATCCTAGCAACAGGCTAGGGTACTATAAATATCCTGTCCATGCACATCTGTGTGTGTCAGTCTGTATGTGTGTGTCTTTCATGTATCCTAGAGGGGACAGTGCACTATATACCCATGGGCAGAGAGTGCTATCTATCTATCTATCTATCTATCTATCTATCTATCTATCTATCTAGGTGAAGGATGGAATGTGGAGGGGGTGCAGGAGCAGTCTAACTGGACTGATCTAATTTTGCGTGCATTAGTGCATCCTCATCTTATCGACACAAGGACTGCGCTTTTGGGCTTCCTGTCCTGCATTCTGAATCCTGGGTGTGGTGGTGCAGTGCCACTGCCTTGCCACCAGGTGGGTCACCTGCTCCACTTCAAATAGAGTCAGAGATGAAAAGTAGGGAGGGAGCAAGATAGAGTGAGAAGGGAGGGGACAGCAAAAAGGTTGGGCTGATTTACTGCCGGGGGAGTCCTTTTTATGTTCTGGTGCTGGAGACGTAGATGAATAAATAAGAGATGGGGACAAGATAAAAGAGGACTCTTTTAATCTTTGGAGCTTGCTTAACACAAGCTCTGCTTCAGCTGCATTCTTCTCTTGTTTTTGTCTTTGCAGACATTTGTCACTCACAAGTTGTGCAATGTTCTGCATCTTCTTCTCAGACATCAACAAAACCACCTTCAAAGCGGACACAAAACATTAAACATATAAAGGCTAATTTACATCACGGAGCCCTGCTCTCAAAAACTGACGTAACACTGTCTGTGAAGTTGGATTTAAGAAATAAGTGCTTGAAGTTCAAAGTTAAAGATATGTTTAGTGCCATCTTCTGTCAGTGTGCAACGTGACGTGGTTAGTTGGTTAGTTGGTGTCACGGTACTGGGTCGTGTGACCCAGTGTTTGAGTTTTTATGTATCTTTTGTATGCATTCGTGTTCTAGTTTAGCTCATCTAGGCTGCTGTTTAGTCCTTTGTTTCTTAGTTCCTTTTGTCATCTCCCCCTGTACTAAGTCTCCCGTTCGTGGTTCGTATGCCTACCTGTCATATGTCATGTCTGTGTGGTTATGTTGTCAAGTTCATGTCATGTCTAATCTCCATGTTTCCTGTTTTTATTTTGAAAGAGTCCGGTGTTCCTTGCTTATTGTATTTAGTTTCACTTCCCCTGTCCTGTCATTAGGTTCATGTGTGTCAGCTGTTCTCCCTCATGTGTTTCCACTTCCCCTGATCATCCCTGTGGGTATTTAGTCTCTGTGTTTCATTCAGTCTGTGTAACCTTCCCAGTTATGTCTCGTCATAGTCGTCACAGTTCTCATAGTCTTCAAATTTCATAGCTTTATCACAGTTTCATAGTCTCGTATAGTGTTCAGTGTCATAGGATTTCATAGTCTGTTTTCCAGTTTAGTTGTCTTGCCTGCGCTCGTCTTAGCTTTTGTTTTGCCTTCTGTCATCAGCCATAATAAAGGCTCGCCTTTTGTTAAAGTCACGTCACGTCTCCTTGCCTGTGTCTGCTCTTGGGTCCTGCTCTAACTAACACACCGGCACATCCCGCCGTGACAGTTGGTTGGTTGGTTGGGTAATAGACTTATATTAGTTTATGTTAGCTAGCTAGTGACAGAATCGAAAACTCAAAGGAAAATAAGGACACTAAAACTACAATTCAGTTTAAGCAGATCACATAAAATAGCACTGATAGCATTACACAAACATCTGCTTTGCCAGCTGATTGCACACCTAGCCTGGTGAGGAAAAGCTGGATTGTGGACTCCAGCTTGTTGGTCTGGTGACTCGAACAGGCTCTCCTCTGCACTGTTCTTATTTACAAAGCTTTACAAAGCCGAACATTACAGCTAACGGGCGGACTTTCCTGTATGAGTGCAGCTAGCCAAACAATGAACTTCACTTCCTGTTAAAGAGACAGAGAGTGAAAGTGGACAGTATTGTGCTGATAGGAGTTATGTGGGTTAGTTCAGCTTCACCACTAGGGGGCTGTCTAAACCAAATTGTTATATATACTGTGTCGTAGAAGCAGCGGCGGGTTTATGTTTACATGCATGGATGTGAGCCACGTTAAAATAAAGAAGCTTGCTCACTACTACTGATGTTTTATTAAAAACACGACATGGTACCGGGAGTGAACCGGTAAAGCAGGTGATCATGGACAGTGTTAAGCCGCCTGATGCCGTCAACTGGAACGGAAATGTGGACTGTGAGTGGCGAACTTTTAAACAGCGTTTTATGCTATAACTGCAAGCTGTCGGCCTAGATAGTAAGCCTGATACATGGAAGATTGCACTGCTTCTTACCGTAGCAGGTCCACAAGCGGTGGAAGTATATAACACGTTTGTGTTCGCAACTGCACAAGACAAAGAAAAGTTTGACGAAGTAGTGAGAAAGTTTGATGAACACTGTTCGCCCAAAAAGAATGAAACATTTGAGAGGTACGTCTTTCGGTCACGTATACAACAGCCTTCAGAGAGTTTTGATACGTTTCTGACCGACCTCAAGTTAAAGGCAAGAACAGGCAACTTTGGACAGCTGCAAGAATCTATGATAAGAGATCAGATCGTATTTGGAATAAAAGATACAAAGATAAGAGAGAGGCTTCTGAGGGAGGCGGATCTGACTCTAGCAAGTGCTGTGAAAGTATGTCATGCCAGTGAGCTTGCAATACAACATGCAAAAACCTTCAGCGGGTCGCCGAGGGAAACAGACATGGAAAGCACAGCTGTAGCCGCAGTTAATACACGGCAGGCAGGGTGCACGTACAAAAAAGAACAGAAAGAATCAAAAGACACATTCTTGTGCAAAAGATGTGGCACAAAACATGGAAACAATGTCCAGCTTATGGTAAAATATGCAAAAAATCCAATGGACAAAACCATTTTGCCAAGCAATGTTTTTCAAAGAATAAACAAAAAGAAAGAGTACACACAGTAGAAGAAACTGCTCTCAGTGACACGTTTTTTGTGGGGATGGTAATGCAGCAAGATACACCCATGGACCAACCTGCAGTCAGTACAGTGAAGCAGGACAAGTGGACAGAGACGTTACCAGTGAATGGAGCCCTGGTAACTTTCAAACTGGACACAGGAGCCAAGGCTAATCTGGTGAATGAGCAGGATGTGAAAGCAATGAAAACGAAACCACACATATTCCAAAATAACAGTTTACTCCAAGCATATAATGGAGAACCAATCAAAACCAAAGGTAAATGCAGGCTCAGGGTGCAAGTAAAAGGAAAATATCACAGTCTGATGTTTATCATTGTGCCGGAGGGACATGAATCTCTGTTGGGAGATAAAGCATGTGAGAGACTCGGCCTAGTCAGACGGGTGTACAGTATAAACAGCTCTGAGCCCAAAAGTGTGAAAGAAATAGTGGATCTGTACCCAGACATATTCAAGGGGTTTGGAGTCTTACCCTTCACCTACAAGATAAAGCTGAAAGAAGGAGCTCAGCCTGTGGTTCATGCACCTCCACGTGTTCCAGCTGCTCTTAAAGACAAGCTTAAAGAGGAACTAGAGCGGATGGAGGCACTGGAAGTTATAAGATAAGTTGAAGAACCTACTGAATGGGTTAACTCCATGGTGTGCATTAAAAAACCAACCGGCACTCTTAGAGTCTGCATGGATCCGAAAGACTTAAATGCTAACATACAAAGAGAGCATTACCAGATACCTACAAGAGAAGAAATAACAAGTGAAATGGCTGGTGCAAAATTTTTTAGCAGACTAGATGCGTCTCAAGGATTTTGGCAACTCAAGCTTCATGGGGACAGTACAAAATACTGCACGTTCAACACGCCATTTGGGCGTTACTGCTTCTTGAGAATGCCGTTTGGAATTTCTTCAGCTCCTGAGATATTCCACAGGACCATGGAGCATATGATCGAAGGAATCGAGGGAGTTTATATGGACGACATCATTTTGTGGGGATCCACACTACAGCAGCATAATGAGAGACTAGCAAAGGTTTTGGAAAGAGTGAAACGTTATGGACTTAAACTGAACAGAGCAAAATGTCAGTTTGGCGTGGGTGACATTACCTTTCTCGGTGACAAGCTGACAGCCGAAGGCATCGAGCCGGACAAGGAAAAACTACGAGCTATACTGGAAATGCCACGTCCTGAGGATAAAAAAGGTGTGTTGAGAATCCTAGGAATGGTTAACTTTATTGGAAAATTCATCCCAAGCCTGGCAGCCAAAACAGTACACCTGAGACAGCTTCTACACAATAGCTGCGAGTTCAGATGGAATAAAGAACTGGAAAACGAGTGGCAACAACTAAAAAAGACACTTACAACAGAGCCAGTTTTGGCGTATTTTGATCCAAAAAGAAAAACAAAAGTGTCAACAGATGCATCGAAGGCCGGGATCGGCGCGGTGTTGTTGCAGGCTTATGGAGACCACTGGAGGCCAGTGGCATATGCCTCAAGAGCAATGACAGAGACAGAATCTTGCTATGCCCAAATAGAAAAAGAGACATTGGGGCTTGTTTTTGGATTCGAAAAGTTCCACACCTATGTCTATGGTTTGCCAACATTTGTGGCAGAGACTGACCACAAGTCATTGATAGCCATAATCAAGAAAAACTTAAGAGAAATGTCTCCACGCATTCAAAGATTGATGATGAAGCTACAGCGCTATGATTTCAACTTGATCTACACACCAGGTAAACACATTGTGTTAGCAGATGCGCTCTCTAGGGCCACAACCCCAAACAAAGAGCAAAGCTCCACAGAGATGGATGTAAATATACATGTAAACCTGGTAGCAGAGTCACTTCCTATGTCAGACAGAAAATCACATCAGATCAAGGCTGAAACACAAAAGGACTCTAGTCTGCAAAGAGTTATAACACTGTTGAATGGGACATGGCCAAGAGGCGAATGCAAAACATACTACAACATAAGAGCAGAACTAAGTGTTGTGAATGGACTTCTGCTAAGACAAAACAGAGTAGTAATTCCACACTCACTGAGAGAAGACATCCTGAAAAGACTGCATGAGGGACATCTAGGCATAGAGAAATGCAAACGGAGAGCCAGAACAGCAGTCTATTGGCCAGGTATAAATGCAGACATTGAGAAAATGGTTTCAACTTGTGATACGTGTATCAAACACCAGGCCAAACAACCAAAAGTGTCACGGGTAATGGGAAAATACGGACTCAGTCGCGGAGCTCTGGATGCGAAGCAAACAGTGCGTTTATTTACAGTGCTCAAAAACAGTCTCCAAACACAAAGCAAAGTGCAAAAATCCAACAGTGATCTTCTCTAAACTCCCAGTGGTGTGCAGGTGAGTTTCCAAAGTGACTATCCGAGTGTGTTTTCTCCTCCGAGAGCTTAATCCAGCGGGCTCCTTCTCTCCAACCTCCTGCTCCGTATCTCTTACTCCTACAAACGAGCGACAACAACAGGTGAGAAGGCTAGCCGGCTAAAGCTATGTTGCAAGTAACAAACACTCTTTACTACCGAGCTTCAAGTACAATCCAGCGTCGACTGCCGTCTGGACACACAGTTAAATACCTCAGCCCAAGACGAAGGATGATTAGTGACAGCTGTGTGGCAAATTAGGTGCAGGTGTGTCGGCCGCTGGGTGGAGACAACAAGGGTGGGGAGGAGGAGAGAGAGAGACACACACACACACACACACACACACACACACACACACACACACACACACACACACACACACACACACACACACAGGCAGGTCGCCCGGGAAGGACCGTCCGACCATGACAAAAAGAGCCTCTGACCATAACAGACATACCGGAGGAACCATGGCAGAAAGTCGGAACAGACATTTTCCGCCTTGGAGGAAAAAACTACCTGCTGGTTATTGATTACTTGTCAAACTATCCAGAGATGGCATTATTGTCCAACATGTCAGCTACTTGTGTCATAACACACATGAAATCAGTATTTGCTAGACATGGGATACCACAGATTGTTCATAGTGACAATGGACCTTGCTATAGTTGTAGAGAAATCCAACTATTTGCTCAGGAATATGACTTTAAACATGTGACCTCAAGCTCCCTGCATCCACAGTCCAATGGGAAAGCTGTCACAATCTGAAAGCAGGGACTCAAGCGCAGAACAGGTTGATGTCTCAGAACACCGTTTATTTACACACCAGTGCGATAATATATACAGTGACGGGGAAAAATCCAGGGTTCCAAGGGATTAGGGGAAGGCTCTCTCTGTCTCACGCTCGCTCACGTCCTCACATCCAACTCACACACGTTCGTACAGCTGGGAGGTCACAGGTCCGGGAAGGTAAACTGGAACAAGAAAGGGAAAAATCACTCACAAGTCGGCGAGAGAAGAAAGCACACAGGTGAAGCTTACCATCCTCCTGTTGCGAGAGAACCGCCCCCACCCCGGAGTTGGAAGCGTCGACTTCCACCACGAACTGCCATGTGAGGTCCGGTTGCCGGAGGATGGGTGCAGAGGAAAACCTCTCCTTGAGCTGGGCGAAGGCTCGCTGAGCGGCAGGATCCCACTGAAAAGGAACTTTTGGAGAGGTGAGTTTAGTGAGAGGGAGAGCGATCTTACTAAAATCGCGAACGAATCTCCTGTAGAAATTAGCGAATCCCAGAAAACGTTGCAGTTGGCGGCGATTAGGAGGGACTGGCCATTCTACCACCGCACGCACCTTTCCAGGGTCAGTTCGTAGATTCCCCCTCTCGATTATATAGCCCAGGAAAGCTACTGCAGGCGCGTGGAACTCACACTTCTCCCCCTTCACAAACAGCCGGTTCTCCAAGACGCATTGCAGGACCTGTCTCACATGCACCTGATGCTCCGCGAGTGTCTTAGAAAAAATAAGAATATCATCCAAGTACACAAAGACACAGCGATTAACAAAGTCACAAAGCACCTCGTTTACCATGGTTTGAAAAACCGCGGGAGCATTGGTGAGGCCGAAAGGCATAACAAGGTACTCAAAGTGCCCCCGGTGAGTATTGAAAGCCGTCTTCCACTCATCCCCCTCTCTGACGCGAACCAGATGGTAGGCGTTGCGCAGGTCCAGCTTCGTAAAAACAGTCATGCCCTGGAGCAGCTCAAAAGCAGAGGAAAGCAGCGGCAAAGGATATTTGTTCTTGACAGTGATTAAATTAAGGCCCCGATAATCGATACACGGGCGCAATGAACCATCCTTTTTGTCCACGAAGAAGAATCCAGCTGCAACCGGGGAGGAGGAGGGACGAATCAAGCCTGCAGCAAGCGACTCAGAGATGTAACGTTCCATAGCGGCCCTCTCCGGCTGGGAGAGGCTGTACAGGCGGCTAGACGGCAACGGAGCTCCCGGAAGGAGATCGATAGCGCAGTCATACGGGCGGTGGGGGGGAAGGGACTTCGCCTGATCCTTGCAGAAAACGTCTCGCAAGTCATGATAGACCCGCGGGACTGCCGAGAGATCCGGGGGGTCGGAGGGCGAGTCAGAGGGCGGAAGCGGAATGGGTGACGTGGCTGCCCAAAGGCAATTCATGTGACAATTCACACTCCAACCTAGAACGTCACCTTTTTCCCAGTCAATGTGGGAGCACAAGCCAGGGGTGACCGAGAACCAGCGGAGTGAGTGGAGCTGTGAATGCAAAGAAACAAATCCTCTCCGTGTGATTGCCCGAGAGAGACAGAGAGAGGAATTCTGAGACATGAATGATATCGGGCAGGCGGTGACCAGAGAGCGCGTGAACGCGGAGAGGGTGCGACAGGGGTTCCAAAGCGATGCTTAGTTTGGCGGCGAGCGAGGTGTCAATAAAGTTCTGCTCAGCCCCAGAGTCAATGAGTACTGAAAGCGAGTGAAAAACAGATTGTACCCGAAGTTTAGCCAGTAAGAGAAGTCTGGGGAGAGAGTTTTTACTAGACAGATCGCCCACCAGCACCCTCTCAATTACTGGTGAGCGCGCCCTTTTGCCAGCATCGGGCACGAGGAGACAGAGTGACCCTTACGGCCGCAATAGATGCACTCACCTGCGGCCAGACGGCGCTGGCGCTCCGCAGGTGTCAGCCATGAGTGTCCAAGCTGCATGGGCTCCTCCTCATCACAGGTGTTGGAGTTGCGCGGCCCGCGGCCTGCTGGACAGGTCCCGTGACAATCCAGTGATTCCTGTCCCGTTCGTGTGTGTGCGCTCCGGTGTGCGCGCACTCGGTCGTCCACCCGGACACACAGGGTCATAAGCGCATCTAGGGAGGAAGGCAGTTCACGAAGCATCAGTTCTTTCTTTATTTCTTCGTTAACATTAGAAAGCAATGTACTCTTAAGAGCCTCCTCCCCCCACTTTGTCTGTTCAGCCAAGATGAAGAAGTCAATAGAGAAATCAGCCATACTCCGCTTACCTTGTTTGAGCGCGAGCAGGCGCTGGCCGGCTGTGAGTGTGGTGGATTTTCTGTCGAAAACACCTTTGAACTTATCCAGAAAGTCAGAATAGTTTATGTCAGGGTTGGCGCGAAGCACAGCTTGAGCCCAAATCAGAGCCCGATCCTGGAGTAACTGAACGATATATGCGATCTTAGCACCATCATTAGAGAAAGCTTGCGGTTGCTGACGAAACTGAAGGGCACATTGAGTGAGGAAGCCAGCACATTTATCAATTTCTCCGGAGAAAGCTTTCAGTGTAGGTAGAAATCTGTTAGATTGGATAAGTGAAGGAGCAGGAGGTGTGGCACTTACTGCTGGGGCCGACGCTTGCTGGGCAGGAGCGGCGGCAGGTGGAGTTGCCGGCAGGGGTGTTCGTTGATACGGGAGGGAGGATAAGGGAGGATTCAGGGTCACCTGGTCCAGCCCTAACTATATGCTTTAGCAAAAAGGAAAGTTTGAAGCCTAATCTTAAAAGTAGAGATAGTGTCTGTCTCCTGAATCCAAACTGGAAGCTGGTTCCACAGAAGAGGGGCCTGAAAACTGAAGGCTCTGCCTCCCATTCTACTTTTAAATACTCTAGGAACAACAAGTAAGCCTGCAGTGTGAGAGCGAAGTGCTCTAATAGGGTGATATGGTACTACAAGGTCATTAAGATAAGATGGGGCCTGATTATTTAAGACCTTGTATGTGAGGAGCAGGATTTTGAATTCTGGATTTAACAGGAAGCCAATGAAGGGAAGCCAAAACAGGAGAAATCTGCTCTCTCTTTCTAGTCCCTGTCAGGACTCTTGCTGCAGCATTTTGGATTAACTGAAGGCTTTTCAGGGAGTTTTTAGGACTTCCTGATAATAATGAATTACAGTAGTCCAGCCTGGAAGTAATAATTGCATGAACTAGTTTTTCAGCGTCACTCTGAGACAGGATATTTCTAACTTTAGAGATGTTGCACAAATGGAAGAAAGCAGGCTTACATATTTGTTTAATATGTGTATTGAAGGACATGTCCTGGTCAAAAATGACTCCAAGGTTCCTCACAGTGTTACTGGAGGCCAAGGTAATGCCATCCAGAGTAAGAATCTGGTTAGATACCATATTTCTAAGATTTTCAGGGCCGAGTACAATAACCTCAGTTTGATCTGAATTAAAAGCAGAAAGTTAGCGGCCATCCAGGTCTTTATGTCTTTAAGACATTCCTGCAGTTTAACTCATTGGTGTGTGTTATCTGGCTTCATGGACGGATAGAGCTGGGTGTCATCAGCATAGCAGTGAAAATGTATGCTATGTCTTCTAATGATGCTGCCTAAGGGAAGCATGTATAATATAAACAGAATTGGTCCTAGCACTGAACCCTGTGGAACTCCATAATTAACCTCAGTGTGTGAAGAGGACTCTCCATTTACATGTACAAACTGGAGTCTATTAGATAGATATGATACAAACCACTGCAGTGCAGTACCTGTAATACCTACAGCATGTTCTAATCGCTCTAATAGGATATTATGGTCGACAGTATGGAACGCTGCACTGAGGTCTAGCAGGACAAGCACAGAGATGAGTCCACTGTCAGAGGCCATAAGAAGATCATTTGTAACCTTCACTAAAGCTGTTTCTGTGCTGTGATGAGCTCTGAAACCTGACTGAAACTCTTCAAATAAGCCATTCCTCTGCAGATGATCTGTTAGCTGTTTGACAACTACTCTTTCAAGGATGTTCGATATGAAAGGAAGGTTGGAGATTGGCCTATAATTAGCTAAGACAGCTGGGTCTAGAGATGCTTTTTAAGTAAAGGTTTAACTACAGCCAGCTTGAAGGCCTGTGGTACATAGCTGATTATTAGAGATAGGTTGATCATATTTAAGATTGAAGAATTAATTAATGGCAGGACTTCTTTGAGCAGTTTTGTAGGAATGGGGTCTAAAAGACACGTTGATGGTTTGGAGGAACTAATTATTGAAGTTAACTCAGAAAGATCAATTGGAGAAAAAGAGTCTAAATGAATATCAATGGTACTGAAAGTAGCTGTAGATAATATTACATCTGTGGGATGATTATTGGTAATTTTTTCTCTAATGATTAAAATTTTATTTGTGAAGAAGTTCATGAAGTCATCACTAGTTAACGTTAAAGGGATGGTTGGCTCAACAGAGCTCTGACTGTCAGTCAGTGATGAATAGTAAGATGTTCTGGCTTTGCGGAGGGCTTTCTTATAAAGCAACAAACTATTTCTCCAGGCTAAATGATGATCTTCTAAATTTGTGACACGCCATTTCCTCTCCAGCTTACGAGTTATCTGCTTTAGGCTACCTGACCTCACGTTCCACACTGACAGAAGATGGCGCTAAACATGTTTTTAAACTTGACCTTTAAGCACTTATTTCTTAAATCCAAATTCACAGACAGTGTTACATCAGGACTCAATGAACTTCCTCTTTTAGTACCAGTCTATGTTTTGAAGCTACCTTTAAGCAGGAAGTGTGGGTCCCATCTACCAACAGTAAACTGCTTCATACAAGGAAACATAAAATGATTCTTGTGTTATCTGGTTTTTGCCTCACATGGTCTGAATACTAGTTTCAGAGGGACATAGATGAAACATGTGTCCACTGTTTCAGAGTTTGATGGACACAACAAAGAACAAATGTGTCCTTCTTTCTTTATAGTACAGAGAGTTTAGCACAAATTTTGCTTTAAGTTGGATTCTGCCAGCTTGCTATGCTAAAAGCTAATTTTCTTTTTGTAGCACTCAGAGTTCAGAGGTCAGCAGATCCATGTTACAGTATTAAAGAAAGATCTGGTATTTGGATGTGTATGACCTTTCTGATACCTCAGTGAGTGGATCAGACAAACATGATATTACATGTTAATTAGTGATCTTTACAGATGCCGGCAGGTGGATCATGGTATCAGTTTTTCTGCTTTGTATGTGAATAACTTCTTTTTCCAGTCATGAAAGATCCCCATCTATGGATAGTCAGTGTACACAATAGTAAGCCATAAGTTGAGATTATACTTACTACTTATAAAAGTATGACTTCCCTTGAAGCGTGGTAATTATATATAAATGTGGCATGTTGCAGGACGTCAGCCAAAAGCAGTGTGCATGGTATACTGTGTTACATTTTGTAGTTTTTAGGTGACTATAGTCAATTTATTGCACTATACAGCTTTAGTTTATATAATATACTAACCTTAAAATCTGAAAGTTGTGTTTACTTTAAAAGTTTCTAAATTAATGTGTGAATTTAATGATAAATTAGGTGACATGATTAAAGCATGAATTAGGCAGGGAGGTGGATACTGTGGTTCAAATGCTAGATGAAAGCAGTAACAGTACTGAAGTGTTATTGAGCTTTCAGGGGATACGAGCGCATGAAGGTTGCAGGTCAAGTGACGTGCACATGCTTGGGGACACCTGGTTGGCCTGGGATACAAAATTAGCACCCACACAGAGAGTAAGAGGTTGGAGAGCGGGTTAATGGAGATGGTGCAAGAGGAGTTTGTGTGTGTGTCACACAGTGGAAAATTGTGTTTTTATATTTTGTTTTGGATCAGACTGTGTATTGGTACATAGTGTTGATTTTATTTGCATGATTTTATTGTGATATTTATATTGTGTGTTTTAGTGTTGTTGCACAATATTCTTTTAATCCACTGTGGACTAAGTGGACAATTGTAGGCACCTGTGAAGTGGGGGCGTTCCCCGAGGCGGCCTATCAGCCGCCAAACTGACCCGTTAAGGGGGATAGTGAGCGCAGGGACGGAGAGAGCGACGCACGAAAGGTGAGCGGGAGGAAAAGAAACGCGTCCAAGCCAGCATATGTGTTGAAGGACCTGCTGCCTGACTATGGGGTGCCACGAGTCGTTCGGTGACCAGCCAGCGGAACACGGCGATCCAGTCCCAACGGCAGGAACAGCGACAGTGGGTGGTGATGCCCGCAATCCACAGCAGGGCAGGGGTGCCCCTCTGCCTGCATCTGGAGGTGCTACGAGGGAGGCCGTGTTCAGGTGTGGAGCGGGGCGGGACTGTGCGGTGACGCCCTGTCAGGAGGAGACAGGTCTGCGACAGGTCCCCTCCTTGTTCTTCTAGCCGGCGAGATTTCCATCCCGGAAGAGAAATTCCTCTCCTGTTTCAGATAAGGAACATTTGCCCGCGTGTGGCTGGACTGTGGGATTATGGGACTGTGGCGGGAAGTTTAGCATATGGGAAACGTTTGTTTAGCTTTTGTTTTGATAGTGTATAGTTATTTCTGCCGGCAGGGTTTTTAGCGTATTGAGAACACTCTTTTTATTGTATAGGGGGGATTTTAAACTGTATTTGTAATTCGGGCTGTTTGTTTCCATGGAAATAAATGGTGTGTTTAACACTAGAATTACTGAGCCTTTTTTCCCAATTTAGGCCAATTTAGTCTCTGTGCCCTGAGCGCTGACCCACTCACTCCCCTTCCTCTTATATGTGAATGGACTTTGTGGTGAAGATTTAGCTCCACCAGTCTTAGCGGTTACATGTGCAACCCGACAACTGCCAGATGGTAGCTGATGGTATCCAGGTACACAGATGTTTTCTCAGAAATCAGTTCAGATTTGCATAGTATAATGAGGAGAACAGACAAACACGAGGCCACTCATATCACTGGAAACTCAGCACGAGATTAAAAACACGCATTACTAAGATGAGTCTGTGTTACTGTAGCAGCCTAACATTGTTAAAAACATTTCTAAAAAAGTGGAGAAAAATCATTTCTGTACAGTCCGTGATCTGAAAACTCGAAATGTCAAATCAAATTATTTGTTCCAGACCTAAATATCTACACATCGTCCTGGTTCTACAGGAAGAAATGCAAGAACTCTGGTTTCTTGTCATATTAAAGCCAAAACTACAGTTATCATTAGCTTTAGTTGTTCTTAGTGTTTTATGCTAATTAGAGAAGGTTACCGTGGTAACAAGCATGGTAAAGGTTTTGCCTGTTAAGCATCAGTATGTGACTGTGACAGTCTTAAGTATCAGGTCTGGCTGTGTGGCTGGCAGGGTTAGACCCAAACGCAGGACTTGGAAAGCCAGACATTAAACTCAAAAGCAGCTTTATTACTGAGACTCATGAAACACGGCAGGAGAAAACAAACACACACGGCTTGAAGGACAATGTGACAAAGAACAAAGAGAGACGTAGGCTGTGTCCCAATTCAGGGTATGCACACTTGAAGTACGCATTTCAAGTGCGAATACGTCACCGTCACGCGACGACGGCTGTCCCAATTCAAAGTGTACTTAAAATGCATACTCCAAATGCGCCGTCGATTTCCCCACGCTTCGTGGTCCCATATATCCCACAATTCATAGCGCAGCGGTGGGTGTGGATAATTTTGCCGCAAAATACGGCAGAAGCAGAGCGGCCGAAGAGTGAACTGTCAAGAGTAAGTACTGAATATGATGTCACTTATTTATGTGCGAATGTTTAATAATGAAGAACATTAAAACATTACTGTTGGCCACATGTCGGCAAAGTTATGTGACAGTAGTGATGTTTGTACTTTCAGCGTAAACTTGGTTTTAAAGCCTTTACTGCTATATATATATATGGTCGACCGTAATCTTACAGAGAATGTGATGATTTTATGGATAATTAAAGTCAGTCATATATCCACAAACACAACAAGCTGAAAGTCAGTGATGCTGCTCGGTTTGCAGTCCTGATCACGGCACAAGCAGGATTCACTGCACTGTTAATGTTAGCTATGTTATATTGCTGCCTCTGTTCGGTGGTGTCGAGCCAAACGGACTTTAACGTGTGTTTGAACGAGCTGACGGTTCACTCGTTAAGCTGAAAGAAAAATGCTTTAATCACAGGAGTCACACATGTGTCCACTGTACCATCTGGGAACTCTTCTTGTTTAGCACTCGTAATAACACAAACACTAAATCCTCCTTCTCTTGTGCTGTTTTGTAGCAGCGTATACACCTGAGACTGTCACCTGTCTGTCTGTCCTGCACTCTCTCTCTGTTTCTTTCTCTCTGATTGTGGAATAAAAGTATGAACATGTATTTATAAGTTACACTTGTGTTTGAATCCTGCAGCTTATGACACATTTGATTTCCATGTGTGACAACTGCAAGTGTCCAGAGTGAGGACAGACTGAGGGACCCACTGCTGCACATCATCTGTGAGGCTTTGCACCCCTGATGATCCACCAGGACAAACTCAGCAGTGTGTGAGGAAGAGGAGGAGGAAGAGCCAGCAGCAGCTGACAGATGGAGAGAATAGACAGACTGTTCCCTGTTTGTGAAGGACTGCTAGAAAAGTTTAAAATCACTAATTGTCTTTCCTGAATCAGTCTTATTAGGTAATGTTCAAATAATTTTATCATTCCAGTGTTTTCAGTGTGGGAGAAAGTACTCAGGGCCTTCAGGTTACACACTATGAAAGGCAGCAACAAGTTTAATATTCAGAAACCTAAAGTATGTATCAGCAGCAGAATGGAGCTAAAAATAAATGTTTGTTTCAGTTCTATGAAGCTTTGAGTATTTTGGATTAGTAGTACTGCTGTGTTTGTTGCATCATATTGCTGTAATTGTTTATATGCTTTATATATTCTGAGGTAAGTTGATCTATAGTGTTACATCATATTCTATAAGGATGTTATGTGTTTGTATACTTTCTGCCCAGTTTGACCCATTTAGCAGAAGTCGGCCTGTTTAAGGCTCTGATATCTATTCTGTATGACTTAAAGCAGTTATGACATGGTCTGATTTTCTCACCCAATAAAGGAATATTTAATATATCAGTCTACTCTTCATTTTATCAGAAACAGTTTTCACAGCTCGTACATTTTCCTTTTTACACATATATGTAAGCATTGAGCCAAATGTAATAATGCCAACATATTAGACGAACAATATTTGTCTCTTATGTATAATACATCTATATATACACTGTCAAAGATACTTGTCTTTGAGTGAAGATTTAAGGTGATCGAAAATATAAATAACTGCAACTTTAATCTTTGACCCAGAGTTCAAGCTCACTGCTGTAATATATCCTGTAATGTGTGTATATATATATATATATATATATATATATATACCATAATAATCTGACAATACATATAATATTGGCCATATTATATTTACATTACCACAGTGAGATGATTTTAGTCTCATGAACAACATTAGCTGATTGTTATTTACTAACTAATATTGAAATGACTGTTCAGTACAGAAATGAAGCCCAACAATCATGTTTTACAGTCCCGTGGTCTCAGCCTCAGATACTCAACTAATCAAAGTGATGTCATGACAAAAATGAAGGACCAACAAAACATTTTTTCTCCTTCATTTCTGTCACACACTGCTGTATGACACGTTTCTCGCGGTTAGTATCATGGTTGCTAGGCAACCTGAACAGCGCGACGAAGGCTAGACCGTCCCATTTCACAAGCCTCTCACTTCCGCACTTCCCGTACTTATAGTACGCACCGTCCGTAGTACGCGTAGTGCGCGTACTTCAAGCGTGCATACCCTGAATTGGGACACAGCCTTAGACAATATAAACACACCAGCTAATTAGGGAGAAGAGAAACACCAGGGAACACAGCTGAATGCAATCTGACTAACAAAACAAGCGGAAGCAAAACAAGAGACTATCAAAATAAAACAGGAAGTAACAAACACCGAGACCAGGACTAAGACGTGAACACTGACAGGAGATAAACAAACATGGAGACGTGACTGACAGAAAGATCCTAAGTAAAGATTACATAACCTAAAGAGGGACACAGACTGGAAACAAAGACAGCCACCTCATTGCTGATTGCTCGTTTTGAAGCCTAAAGTGTGGAATTTAGCTTATTTAAACTGATTTCGATCTCATGTGCTGCCATTTTCCCCCAAAGTCCCTTGTGATATTAGTCTCTATGAAGACATCTGGAACTCCAGATTAGGGTCATTTTCACTTTAAGAAACTTGAAGCGATGAAAGTTTACATATCTTTAAAAATCGTGCTTCATTTAAGTGAGTGTGTGCCGTCTTTGGGTCCAGTGTCTATTCTGTTTGTAGTATAATACAGTATGTGTTGCTAATTTAAACACACGTGTATTCATGTATTATGTTACAAACATAGACAAATACCTCGTGTACACAGGCTGTGAAACAGAGTTTGGCCTGGGGATGTATATGTTGTGTTACGGTAACTAGACGGTAAATAGAAACTGTGATGCAGGCATTCTATTGGATTAGCACTGGCAGTGAAGCAGGTACATTAAACTGATAGGAATCTATCTAAACATCTCAAGGTGAACGATGCTTGCTAATTCTGCCTGAGCTCAGTGCAGGCCTCTTGAAATTTATAGCAGGACTCTGACGAGTGGAAAGCTTCCCTCAGCTTTCCCAGCTGTCCTCTTCGCTTCTTCAGGTCCTTTCAAACTCCGAGGCAGCAGTGTGTCAGTCCTGGGTGTAAGGTGCTGTGACGGATTGCTTATGCAAGTAACATTTTGTTTTGAAGTGAAGTGAAAATCTGCACATAATCAACCTTTGATAAGGTGGTTGGGATATAGCCTGTCACTATTAGTTTGACATCAGTTATCTAACAGTTACCGGCATGACAAAATGCATTTGGTATGAGTCAGGTGATCAAGCAGCAGCTTCTCCTAATCCATACTTAATCTTGATGAAACCTATGAAACTAGACGAAGTGAATCACATCCCATTAATCAGGACTGTTAGCAGCTGTTAAACAGCCGATGCTCGTCTTACCTAATATGAAACCAATATTGATATCACAGGGAGGCTGTGAAAAACTTAGTGTCAATATGAGGGCGTTTCTGTGTGTGACATGAAGACCGCTCTGTTCCACTTCCTCTAATCTGACTTCATACAAAGCAGCGGCTGCTAAATGGTCATTACTCTGGCGTAAGTTAAGAATTAAGGTGACTGTTAATGTGCTGAATTTCAGTTTTAACAGCGTTTATTTTCAACTCAGTTTGAAAATGTGGACGTTTTTGGCAGTTTCTCTGCAATCTCTCATTTTAAGCACGCTGGATTTTTCAGGAGAATTTCCAGAGTGTCAGGTTAGAACCATGGGACACATCACATCTATTTAAAACCTTTGCACATCAGAGCAGTCTGTCACACAGACTCAGTCCAGACTCGGACAGTTTAAAGACTAATGTATAAACCAGGGATGTCAAACTTATTTTACACATACGGCCCTCTGTGTTTGTAAGCAGGCTGTACCGGTGAAACTGCCCTTTTGCCACAGTACCGGCTCTGCTCCTGGGCCTCTGTGTGTGACGCCTGTGGTCTAAAGTGACTGCTTTGACACTTTGTCAGGTAATGGAGCTGCGTGTGTAACGGGTGTATTAAAAAATAATTTATATTTCACCAAATATCCTTCCTGCAGTGCTATTTTGCTTTGTCAGTATTGGTTATGTATATGTGTTTATTTAGTGTTCTCGGGGCGATCGTGGCTCAAGAGTTGGGAGTTCGCCTTGTAATCGGAAGGTTGCCGGTTTGAGCCCCGGCTTGGACAGTCTCGGTTGTTGTGTCCTTGGGCAAGACACTTCACCCGTTGCCTACTGGTGGTGGTCAGAGGGCCCGGTGGCGCCAGTGTTCGGCAGCCTCGCCTCTGTCAGTGTGCCCCAGGGTGGCTGTGGCTACAATGTAGCTTACCATCACCAGTGTGTGAAAGTGTGTGTGAATGGGTGGATGACTGGTTGTGTAAAGCGCTTTGGGGTCCTTAGGGACTAGTAAAGCGCTATACAAATACAGGCCATTTACCATTTATATATGTTTATTTTCTGTGTTTATATTTTGGGAGCTTTTATTTTGTTTGTGTGACCTTTGACTTCCCGCGAGGTCACTTCCTGTAGCTGCGCGCTATTTTCCTCAGTCGCTTAGAGGTCCCGCTGAGGAGAGGTGAGCGTACGCTAGTTACAGAGTGAATAAACACAGTTAAAGTAACTAAAAGTAATTCAAACACTGCTTGTTCCCTTTGTACATTTTGTCTCACAGTTCTGTTCGATGTTTTAGTGTGAATTATTGTTTCTCTGCCAAGTACAGCACTTTATTGTAACATGCTAGTTAGCCATCCTCAGATGAGAGCACAGGAGCATGCAGGTGGCTTCTCATGTGGTCCGCTATCCTTCTCTCTCCCTTGAAGGTGTTCATGCAGAAGTCCAGTAAAGTGAAGTCGCTGTACTGTTTTATTTTTATTTTAAACAGGTATGTGAGCTCCCTCTTTTATTTTTGTGTCATGTGTACTGGTTATATCTTTTGTTTGTGATTCATGTTCACTGTTTCAACTTACTGTTAGATATATGTAACTAAAAAAATATGTAAAATTGCCACTGGTAAATGAAGTCTCCCTAAAGTAGAATTTTGTTGATGAGGTAATTGTCACTATATGGTCACGATGCAGTGCATTTTCATTTGTTATATATGATTATACATTTTAGCAGTATTATTTGTTAATTAGATTTTATTGTGATGTTGCACCTCAGTCGCCTAGAGGTCTCGCTGAGGAGAGGTGTACATGCAGAAGTCCAGTAAAGTGAAGTCGCTGTACTGTTTTATTTTTATTTTAAACAGTTTTGGGAGAATAAATCCAGCCAGCTGGCAAAGTGAGAGCTGACTCCTCTGGTCATTCGCACAACACAACGCAGAGAACTAACGGCAATCAGGTTTTAAGGCCAGACCGGCTACACGTGCATATACAAAAACTACTCTACTAAAATATGCCTGAAACTAATAAATGCCTCACTTTATATCAAACAAATATCTATTTAGTAGTACAAGTAGTAGTAATCAAAATACAAATTTAGCAGTGCACTTTGATTACACTAACACCCATGGATGGATGGATGGATGCTCACTTCTTTAAAGTGTGCTCATTCTTCTTCTGATCAAACACGACACACAGTGAAAAGCTTCAGCTGGTGATTCGGGCGTGTCATGCTCACTAATCATGTTCGCTGAAGTGCCAAAAAACTGCGGCTCCTTGAATGGTCATTTGACGCTGACGTCAGAGGTGAGTCAGTCGCTCATCCAGCAGAAGTAAACATGTAATAGTAATAGAGTAATGAAGTACTCGAATTCCACTCAAAACTGAAAACCAAACCAGAGTCTCCTGGGACACTGTAGACTACCACGGCATATTATAAATGATCACTAACAAGAACAGCACTCATTAAAACACAACAGGTAAATCAAACACTGAGACATGAGGACGTGTGTTTTAGTCAAACTGTCCAAGTATAATAATAAAGTGAAGGGGATTCAGGTTCTTCTAACTATAGTTGTATAGTGCATCACCTCTACTGTGGCTTAGATGGATCCAGATTAAAGAGAGTAAAAATGCTCCAAAACACACGCACACACACACACACACACGCACACACTGAAGATGTCCGGTTTAATGATTTCAGGTAGTGGATGACACCGAGCAGATTTCAGCCGCATGCTTTTCCACACCTGTCAGTCACTCCTAACTCAATTCTCCAGGTGGCTGAGTAATTAAAAAAAGTCACCCCACTCCGAGTTATGTGGGCGGAGCGATAAAGGCCCAAATACTTTCGCTCCTGGCTGCCAAAATGTTTTTAAATACTGTAAAATTTGACATTTTAACACAGGAGGAGTGACTTCTCCTGTTCTGCCTACGTTTTACTGCAACGACAGGTGCTTTAGGAGGTGAATCTAATCGGCTGAGGTGTCGTTCAGAAATACACTTGCCTGATAAATCCTATGTGTTCATTTGTACTACAGTACAATACTGTGTACAAATTCCCTGCTCAGACTCGTCGTATAAAAAATGTACAAGGTACAATGTACCACAGAGAGTGGGACACTTGTGAACAGACTTATTTCATTTAGGTAAAGTTGCCTTTTACTTACAGCTGCCAACATTAGCTAAGGAAGAAAGCAAGAAATGAAGGAAAACAACTTTCCTATTTATTCATTTTCTTTCTCCATCATTGTTTCATCCCTGTAGTTTTACAGTTTTTACCTTGCTAAAAAAATGCATAAAGTTACCAAAGATTTGCTGTAAATGTAGTTGTTTTTCTGTGATTGATGACTTTAACGTTACAACAGAGAGAGAGAGCAATTTATTTAAATCCAATATGGCAGCATACAGAGCCAACTCACCCCCCCCCCCCCCCCCCCCCTCCAAAAAATGTGTTCTAATCCATTTTGGTCCTGAAAGGCTCGTCTAATGTTGCTGTCAGCGAGACCTAAAGGTTTCTATGGAAATGAGTGGACGACTGCAGACCTAATGGGATATTAAACTACCACAAAGGCAAATGAACAAAACAGACAGGGATTCCATTTCCATATAAAACCAATCTACCCTTATTGATTAGGATGACTCGGAGGCTTGCAGTAGACTAAGTGTCATATATCAGCTGATACTTTGTGCTCTTGGCTATTAAAATGACTGCTCTAGTAAAGATCACGCACTGAATAATGCAGAACAAATTATTTGCCGACGAGGAATTTGTCAGGAACGAAGACAATTACGTGGCCGAAGTCGGCGTTCATTTCCCTCCATTTAGTGCAAATGTGAAAAATATGTTTAATTGAAATTCATAATTTAATGAAAGCTGAATATGTGCTCTCAGCAAAATGATGCTTTTTATGTGGTCCAGAGGTCCAGGACAGCAGATGCTGATTATCAAACAATGTGTGTTTAACGCAACGATTCATCAATACTTTCATTAAATATTTTAAGAATGTTAAAGCATAAGATTCAACATTCTTAACACTACAGCTGTCAGTCAGTTTACACACCATCATCATCATCAGCCGTCCATGTTCACCCTGCTCAATCCAAAATCAGTAGCTGTTCCTTTCTTCTGCTCTGGCCTCTGTAGTGCTTCTGATTTTTTTTGTCTTTTTCTTTTTTAAATCTGCTGAATCTTGTTTTGCTTTTACTCCAACCCCCGGTTGAAATAGGGTTGCTATTTCTTGATGCATTGTGACGGCCAGTGGGCTGGCCTTGTGTTTTGCTTTTTCTCTTACCTGTTTCTTGCAGGTAGGTGGAGCTGACCCAATTACAGATGCAGCACACCTGAGGAGGCCAGTCCCAGTGCATATAAAGACACTTTGAACCAGCTGGGGGCTCTCTTGCTCTGACTGTCTCTGGTTCCCGTCTTGTTCATTTGGAAGTTTCAGTTATGGCTGTTATGTCCTTTAAAATGTGTTTAAGTTACTTTACCTTATTTTCATTAAATATGTCTTACAGCCTTTAAAAGCCTGGGTGTGGTCTCCCATTTGTTTGTCACTTCCTATGAGCCGGGTTGTGACAAATGGGGGCTTGTGCCAGCAATTATCCTGGTTTGGTAAGCTTTCTAACATTTGATTGGGAGCTGGTCTGTTTGTAGCTGATTGCAACTAGTGCTGTTTGCTTTCATCTGTTTAGCTGACTTTGTCTAGTTGTGTCTTGGCTGGGACTTGCCTTGTAGGCAATTGTTGAGTTAATTGCTGATGAGTTTGGTTATTTGTGGTGGTTTGTTTTCTGGGTTTGCTGTGTATTTTGTTTGGGAGGCCATTTTGTTGAGAGATTGAGTGGTGGCGGTCATGTTAATACTGATGTTTTGCTATAGGCTTCGGTTTCGTGGAGCTAGTGTTGATGTGCTGTCTTGTGTCAACTTTGGAGCGTATGAGCTGTGTTGATTATTGAATATGTGTAAGTTAAAACCAGTGCTTTCCCTGTTAGGTTGAAGGAGTGTTTCTCTCTTGAGAATCATTCATGAAATTTCTGTGGCGGTGAACACGGTTAGAGCAGTTGACCCTGAGTTGACAAACACAATCATTTACATTTACATTTACATTTACATTATGAATTTGCAGCTAGAAGAACATGTACACATGTACACCCACGCAACACCTTTCTCCATGCTCAAAGTCCTTTCATCTTCAGCACATCTCCAACCTCAGCAACCTTGGTACCTAGGAGCAATTTAAGAGGAAGGAATACGATACTGGAGGGGACATACTTCAAAGCATATGAGGAGTGAAGCTGCTGGTTACAAAGGGGCACGGGACAAAGCATCTGCCAAGACATTATCTTTGCCCTTAATGTGCTGGATGTCCAAACTGTAAGGCTGCAAAAAGAGAGCCCACCGCATGAGCCTCTGATTTGGGTTCTGCAATGAGTTCAAGAAAGTGAGAGGGTTATGGTCAGAAAATACCTCAATTGGCCGAGCACAATCCAAATATACTCTGAAATGCTGCAAGGCCAAAATTAATGCCAAAGCTTCCTTTTCAATGACTGAATAATTCAGCTGATGGGAGTTGAACTTCTTGGAATAGAAACTAACTGGATGTTCAGTACCCTGCTTGTCAGCCTGGACTAGAACAGCACCTGCACCAATGTGGCTTGCATCCACATACAGCTTGAAGGGCTGATCCAGACGAGGTGCTAAAAGCACAGGTTCAGAGCACAGTAAAGCTTTTACATCCCGAAAAGCTTGCTGGCATGCTGCAGACTAGGGATGGGTACCGGTGTCCGGTGCCATGATGGCACCGGTTCTGACATAAACGGTAGTAACCAGACCGAAAAGCAGCGCACATTAAGGTGCTTTATTTCGGTGCTTTTTTTTTTTTTTTTCCTGAGCCAATTCTAGCCAATCATTTTACGTTTCCGAGGATAGTAGGCGGGTCCAGGTATGTACGTTCTTTTAGAGCAGAGCTACAGATTAAAAATGCCCAAGGCGAAGCGGTCAAAAGTCTGGCTGTACTTCACAGCAAAAGATGCAAACTCAGCAGCCTGCAACAAGTGCTTTAAGCTGATACTGTGATGCTGTCAAAGGAGGTAACACCTCGAATCTGATGAAACACCTGGCGACGCATAGCGTTTTTTTTAAAGCCGAGAAATGCGCCGTGTTTGATAGCTTGCTGCGAGACCTCACACCGAGCACATCCACTGCGGGTGTGGTGCCTGTTATCGGACCTGGAGTTAGCAACATCCCCCAAAAACTCGAAGAGTAGAGTCCTGACCCCTAGCCCTGCCAGTGTAGCAGAAATGATGACGGATGATGATGGCAGCAGCAGCCGTTCTTCTCTGCGTGAGTAGCTTAATGTTGTTCGTGTGTAATTTATGTTGAGTAGGCTAACCACGTTATTAAATTAATGCATGTAAGGTGAACTAGCAAACACTGTCTTCTTGTTTGATGGCAGATACTCCCTTCACCCTGGCCAAAAAGGCTAAAATGACCAAAAGAAAAAGTGGAAAACAGTTAAACATGAGAGGTTTTTGGACCAATTTTGTGTTTTTTCCATTGTTCGAGCACCGTTTAACACTAGAAGTCCCAGGCTTTTCTAACCCTCTGTCAGCCAAGTGGAAGCTAACTTGGCTAGTCTGTTAGCATCAATTCATATGTAAATTGGGTCGTTACCTGAGAATTGTGGAGGGGAGTGGGGGTGTGTGAATGGTTGCGGATTTCTAACTGCAAACTGCCTCTTTGTTTGTGTGTGGGGAGGGGGAACTGCTAAAAGCTGTGAACTTCATTTTGTGTTCGTCTTGATGCATTCTCAATCATCCAGGAAAATAAATCTCCAAAAGATTTATTGATAAAAACAGTACAAAAAACCCAAAAAATATTTCTACAAAAACAACCATTTGTACACATATTTACAGATAATAATAAAAAGTGAGTGAGTACATTTCAATCACTCACAATCCTGGCACTGCCATGGTATCTGTAGTCTGCATTTACCACATGTGTATCTGTAGCAGTGAACACATCGCACAGTGGCATGATTGTTCTTGCATTTGTGTTTGACCTGACACGTGGCTCTTTTTCCAGGGCTAGGTGTGGAGGGTTGTGTCCGAAGCAACTGTTCTTTTCTTGCCTTCTTCCCAGCCATATGAGAGTTAGCCAACTCGCTTGCAAACTCCACCAGGAAGTCCACCCGTCTTTCCTGCGTCCCGGTGCATGCTTGATACAGCACATGTGCATTCAGTGCTGCCATGTCAATCATGTTATAGGACCGTGTACTCCCGCACCATCTGGTCCATCACATCCACGCCACACTTTGTGGTGTTGTAAAGGGCGACAGTGTTTGGCTTCCTTTTGGTGGTGTTATCAGTCTGAACCACGCTGTGCATGCTGCTAAGAATATAGACTGTCTTCTTCCGTTTGGCCGCATACGCCGTCAGCGTGGCAGCAGTGGTTGAAAATACCTAAGAAATAAGATAAATTGTTATTTCCATAGCACTTTTACACACAATGAAACACATAAACATAGAACCACAAAAGACCTGCAGCCTACCTGAGTGGTGAATTCATTGCGATTTGTGTATCTAGCGGATTGAGGAATTTCCCGGCGAATCTTGTTGACTGTGCCGAGGATGGTGGTTTTCCGTCTAAGAAGTTTTTGCGCAAGTGAAAGCGATGTGAAGAAATTGTCCGTGGTAACATTTCTGCCCTTGTCTAGGAATGGTTCCATCAGCCTCATCACTACATTTTCAGACAGTCTCTCCCCACTGGGACGATTGGGGTCCTTGCCAAGATATGTGAGGACATTGCAAATGTACTTGGATTTTAGGTCGCAGGCCACCCAAAACTTGATCCCAAACTTGTCAGGTTTACTTGCAATATACTGCAGGAAACAGCACCGAGTCTTTGATCTTGATCTTGATGAAAGATCTTGATCTTGCGGGGGGTTACTAGGGTTCCATCACTACGTGACTGCTGGTCAGCAAACCTGGGAAACCCACAGATCATTGGAACTATGCCGCGTAACCGCTTCCAAGACATCATGCAACGCCTACGCTTTGATGACAGGTCCACCCGCAGTGATCGAGCAAAGACTGATAAGTTCGCTGCAGTTTCCAGTGTGTGGGGATCATTTGTCACCAACTGCATCACGTGCTACAACCCTGGTCTACATATCACCGTTGATGAACAGCTCTTCCTATCAAAGACTCGGTGCTGTTTCCTGCAGTATATTGCAAGTAGACCTGACAGGTTTGGGATCAAGTTTTGGGTGGCCTGCGACCTAAAATCCAAGTACATTTGCAATGTCCTCCTATATCTTGGCAAGGACCCCAATCGTCCCAGTGGGGAGAGACTGTCTGAAAATGTAGTGATGAGGCTGATGGAACCATTCCTAGACAAGGGCAGAAATGTTACCACGGACAATTTCTTCACATCGCTTTCACTTGCGCAAAAACTTCTTAGACGGAAAACCACCATCCTCGGCACAGTCAACAAGATTCGCCGGGAAATTCCTCAATCCGCTAGATACACAAATCGCAATGAATTCACCACTCAGGTAGGCTGCAGGTCTTTTGTGGTTCTATGTTTATGTGTTTCATTGTGTGTAAAAGTGCTATGGAAATAACAATTTATCTTATTTCTTAGGTATTTTCAACCTCTGCTGCCACGCTGACGGCGTATGCGGCCAAACGGAAGAAGATATTCTATATTCTATATTCTTAGCAGCATGCACAGCGTGGTTCAGACTGATAACACCACCAAAAGGAAGCCAAACACTGTCACCCTTTACAACACCACAAAGTGTGGCGTGGATGTGATGGACCAGATGGTGTGGGAGTACACGGTCCTATAACATGATTGACATGGCAGCACTGAATGCACATGTGCTGTATCAAGCATGCACCGGGACGCAGGAAAGACGGGTGGACTTCTTGGTGGAGCTTGCAAAGAGTTGGCTTACTGTCATATAGCTGGGAAGAAGGCAAGAAAAGAACAGTTGCTTCAGACACAACCCTCCACACCTAGCCCTGGAAAAAGAGCCACGTGTCAGGTCAAACACAAATGCAAGAACAATCATGCCACTGTGCGATGTGTTCACTGCTACAGATACACATGTGGTAAATGCAGACTACAGATACCATGGCAGTGCCAGGATTGTGAGTGATTGCTGAAAATGTTGAAATGTACTCACTCACTTTTTATTGTTATTTGTAAATATGTGTACAAATGGTTGTTTTTTTGTTTTGTTTTTTTGTACTGTTTTATCAATAAATCTCAGCAACAAAGGAAATACACCCATGTGTGTTGATTTCTCCCTAAGGCAAACTGAAACACAAGTTTCCTTGTGGCTCAGGAAACTAACCACTCCCAAGTGGTTCAGCATGGCCCCACCTTATTTACATAACAAAAGCAGCTGTTCACAGGTGATTAAGGATATTAGCTAAAAGCCTACCAGCCATTTGGCTCGACGGTGGGTTTTATAGGTAGAAAAGCCAAATGGCTCTTCTCTGGGACTTCTAGTGTTAAGCACCGGCACCGTTTCAAAAGTACCGGTTTGGCACCGGTATCGGATAAAACCTAAACGATACCCATCCCTACTGCAGACCAAATAAACTTTACTTTGACCTTCAACAAATCAGTCAGGGGAGCAACCACTGTTGAGAAGTTTTAACAAAAACAACGATAATAACTGACCAGACCCAAAAATCTCATGAGTTCTTTTTTGGTTGCTGGAACAGGGAACTCTTTGATGGCCAACACCTTTGCATCAACCGGCCTCACATAACCTTGGCCCACAACCTTACCAAGATAGGTCACAGTTGCTTTTGCAAATTCACATTTTGCCAGGTTGATAGCCAGATTTCCCCAAACTAGTTGTTCAAACAGAGTGCGAATACGATCCACATGATCCTCCCAGGTGCTACTATATACCACCACGTCATCTAGGTAAACAGCACAGCCTCTCAGCCCATTAACAACCATATTCATGAGTCGCTGAAATGTAGCTGGAGCATTGCATAAACCAAATCCCATGACTGTATATGAATAAAGACCAGATGGTGTGATGAAAGCAGATATTTCCTGAGCTCTGGGAGTCAGTGGCACCTGCCAATATCCCTTCAACAGGTCAAACTTACTCACATATTCTGCTGCACCAACTCGGTCAATACAGTCATCAATATGAGGCAAAGGATAAGAATCGGGTTTGGTCACTGCATTTACTTTACGAAAGTCTGTGCAACAACGTGGTGATTTATCAGCTTTTTCAACCAACAAACATGGGGAAGCCCAGCTTGATGATGACGGCACTGCAATGTTGTTTTCCAACATGTACTGAACTTCCTTCGCAATTATTTTACTCTTTTCCTCAGAGACCCTGTAGAACCTCTGCCGGGTTGGTTTTGCATCACCCACATCAATATCATGCTCTATCAAAGTTGTTTTAGAAGGCGTATCTCTAAACAAAGTTGGATAACTTTTAATTAATGCAGACAGTTCTGCACGTTTGTCAGTAGGCAAATGGCCCAACAGCACATCCAAGTTCTGAAGAGTTTCTGAATTCTTCAGACGACCAAGCAATAAAGGATCATCAGGTGCTGCCACATCCTCCCCCCCACAAACTGACTGCGCCATTGTACAAGCAGTCAACGCTGGACTCGAAGTGGAAGGAGAAATGACAGAGCCTGACAGACCGACGGACAAAGGATGAACATGATATGGTTTCAACAAATTAACATGGCAAAGTTGATTTCTTTTCCGGCGATCTGGGGTAGCAATCAGATAATTCAGTTCAGACAGTTTCTGTACCACGGTGTAAGGCCCAGCAAACCGTGCCTGGAATGGTGACCCTGCAATCGGCAGCAAAGCCAAAACCTGGTCACCCTCACTAAACTGCTGCTCTTCAGAACGCCGGTCATGAAAATATTTCATCTTGACCTGAAAAATTGGCAAGATGGCGCGGCCACGTCCAGACGCCTTCCTGACCGCTCTGCTCCGACTATCCACTTTTCTTGTTTTTTACTTATTTTTTGCACTGGTTTACATTCCAAAATCCTCTAGTCTTACAGTATACGACGGCAGATCACTTGTAAACATCGGTGACAAGGTTGCACATCTAATCTTGGACACCTTTAAACCTGACCCATCCTGGCCGCCAGAGATTCTACGCGGCGCGGAGAACAACAAAGGACGGGCCGCTCATCCGAGGTGTAGAACAAAGAAGCGCCGGGGGAAACGCGCTGGCATTAGGAACAGACTGAGACAGCAGGCACATCGCGCACCACTGCCCAGTATCCTACTGGCCAACGTACAATCCATGGAGAACAAGCTCGATGACCTAAGAGCAAGAGTCACCTTCCAACGTGACATGAGGGACTGCAACATTCTGTGCTTCACGGAGACATGGCTGACCCCCACCGTGCCGGACCAGGCCGTAACTCCGTCGGATTCATTCTTTGTGCTCCGCGCGGACAGAACGGCAGAGTCGAACAAAACCAAAGGTGGAGGAGTGTGCTTCATGGTAAACAGAAAATGGTGTGATGCCAGGAGCATTTCTACTCTTTCCAGCAGCTGCTCGCCACATCTGGAATTCCTGAGCATTAAGTGCCGCCCTTTCTATCTGCCCCGTGAGTTCACCTCGGTCATCGCCACGGTGGTCTACATCCCACCCCAAGCGGACACAGGTATGGCTTTGTCCGAACTACATGATGTGCTGAGTTCGCTTCAAAACAAGGATCCGGGCGCAGCCCTCATTGTAACAGGAGACTTTAATAAAGCGAACCTCAGACAAGTCATGCCAAACTTTTACCAGCATGTCTCGTGTCCAACGAGGGGGGATCGAATTTTGGATCACTGCTACACACCATACAAGCAGGGCTACAAAGCTGTCTCACACCCGGCTTTTGGGAAGTCTGACCACAACGCCATCTTCCTCATTCCCCAGTATAAACAAAACATACGGAGGGAAGAAGTAACCACGAGGGAGGTGAAACGGTGGTCTGCCCAATCAGAAGCTACGCTACAGGACGCACTCGACGACGTCGACTGGGACATGTTCAGAGCATGCGCAGTCGACATCAACGAGTTTACGGAAGTAGCAGTATGCTTCGTCAATATGCTAGCGGAGGAGATTATCCCCACTGCGAGAGTCACCACATTCCCAAACCAGAAACCGTGGATGGACAGATCGATCCGCGCTGCAGTAAACGCCAGGACCGCCACCTACAACGCGGGTCTTGCCACTGGTGATATGAGCGCCTACAAAGCGGCCTCATACGGCGTGCGGCGCGCGGTGAGAGATGCTAAACGCCGGTACCGGGAGCGTGTGGAGTCCCGCTTCCTCCAGGGCGACACACGGAGTATGTGGCACGGACTACGCACCATTACGGACTACAAACCCAGGGACACTGCGCCGATCAATGCCGACTCTGCATTCACCAATGAGCTGAACCAGTTCTACGCCCGTTTCGAGGTTAGCCAGGCGGATAGTGCTATCTACCGCCTGACTACCGAGGACAGTGACGTCATCAGCGAGAGACCGGTGACCAGCATCGCGGAGCATGACGTCCGAGCGGCATTGAGGAGAGTGAACACAAGGAAAGCGGCGGGGCCAGACGGCATCACCGGCCGTCTGCTGCGCTGCTGTGCTGACCAGCTAGCAGGTGTGTTCACTTACATCTTCAACGAGTCCCTGGCGAAGTCTGTGGTCCCCACATGCTTCAAAAGATCCACCATCATCCCGGTGCCCAAGAACAGCAAACCCTCATCCCTGAACGATTACCAGCCAGTTGCGCTGACCTCGGTAGTAATGAAGGTGTTTGAGAGGCTGCTGAAGAACATCATCTCCTCCTCCATCCCAGACACCACAGATCCGCTCCAGTTCGCCTACCGACCCAACAGATCCACTGAGGACGCCATCGCCCACGTCCTGCACACCACCCTCAGCCACGTGGACAAGAAACAGGGTAACTATGTGAGAATGCTGTTTGTTGATTACAGTTCAGCGTTTAACACAATAGTGCCCTGCAGACTGTTCACAAAGCTGAGGGATCTGGGACTCAACAGCCGTCTGTGTGCGTGGGTGTTGGACTTCCTCACTGGCAGAACTCAGGTGGTGAGGGTGGGTAGGTGTGTCTCCGACAGCATCACCATCAACACAGGAGCACCACAGGGGTGTGTCCTCTCGCCACTGCTCTACTCCCTCTACACTTCAGACTGTGTGGCCACCCACGGCTCCAACACCATTGTGAAGTTTGCTGACGACACAGCGGTGTTGGGTGCCATCTCCAACAGCGATGAGGCGGCCTACATGGACGAAGTGAAGAATCTGGCATCATGGTGCCAGGACGACCACCTCCAGCTGAACGTCGGCAAGACCAAGGAACTGGTGGTGGACTTCAGAAGGAGTCAGCACAGAGACTACAAGCCCATTATCATTAATGGAGCTCCAGTAGAGAGGGTGCAGTCCTTTAACAGTAGAAGTCCCAGGCTTTTCTAACCCTCTGTCAGCCAAATGGAAGCTAACTTGGCTAGTCTGTTAGCATCAATTCATATGTAAATTGGGTCGTTACCTGAGAATTGTGGAGGGGAGTGGGGGTGTGTGAATGGTTGCTGATTTCTAACTGCCAACTGCCTCTTTGTTTGTGTGTGGGGAGGGGGAACTGCTAAAAGCTGTGAACTTCATTTTGTGTTCGTCTTGATGCATTCTCAATCATCCAGGAAAATAAATCTCCAAAAGATTTATTGATAAAAACAGTACAAACAAAACAAAACAAAAAAAATTTCTACAAAAACAACCATTTGTACACATATTTACAAATAATAACAAAAAGTGAGTGAGTACATTTCAACATTTTCAGCAATCACTCACAATCCTGGCACTGCCATGGTATCTGTAGTCTGCATTTACCACATGTGTATCTGTAGCAGTGAACACATCGCACAGTGGCATGATTGTTCTTGCATTTGTGTTTGACCTGACACGTGGCTCTTTTTCCAGGGCTAGGTGTGGAGGGTTGTGTCTGAAGCAACTGTTCTTTTCTTGCCTTCTTCCCAGCCATATGACAGTAAGCCAACTCTCTTGCAAGCTCCACCAGGAAGTCCACCCGTCTTTCCTGCGTCCCAGTGCATGCTTGATACAGCACATGTGCATTCAGTGCTGCCATGTCAATCATGTTATAGAACACGGCAACTGGCCAGCGCCGTGTTCCTCTGCGGACCGTGTACTCCCACACCATCTGGTCCATCACATCCACGCCACACTTTGTGGTGTTGTAAAGGGTGACAGTGTTTGGCTTCCTTTTGGTGGTGTTATCAGTCTGAACCACGCTGTGCATGCTGCTAAGAATATAGACTGTCTTCTTCCGTTTGGCCGCATACGCCGTCAGCGTGGCAGCAGAGGTTGAAAACACCTAAGAAATAAGATAAATTGTTATTTCCATAGCACTTTTACACACAATGAAACACATGAACATAGAACCACAAAAGACCTGCAGCCTACCTGAGTGGTGAATTCATTGCGATCTGTGTATCTAGCGGATTGAGGAATTTCCCGGCGAATCTTGTTGACTGTACCGAGGATGGTGGTTTTCCGTCTAAGAAGTTTTTGCGCAAGTGAAAGCGATGTGAAGAAATTGTCCGTGGTAACATTTCTGCCCTTGTCTAGGAATGGTTCCATCAGCCTCATCACTACATTTTCAGACAGTCTCTCCCCACTGGGACGATTGGGGTCCTTGCCAAGATATGGGAGGACATTGCAAATGTACTTGGATTTTAGGTCGCAGGCCACCCAAAACTTGATCCCAAACTTGTCAGGTCTACTTGCAATATACTGCAGGAAACAGCACCGAGTCTTTGATGGGAAGAGCTGTTCATCAACGGTGATATGTAGACCAGGGTTGTAGCACGTGATGCAGTTGGTGACAAATGATCCCCACACACTGGAAATTGCAGCGAACTTATCAGTCTTTGCTCGATCACTGTGTGTGGACCTGTCATCAAAGCGTAGGTGTTGCATGATGTCTTGGAAGCGGTTACGCGGCATAGTTCCAATGATCTGTGGGTTTCCCAGGTTTCCTGACCAGCAGTCACGTAGTGATGGAACCCTAGTAACCCCCCGCAAAATGACAATTGAAATAAATGCCATTAGTTCAGGGAGGTCCATGAACCAATGAACATCCTCCGTTTGCTGTGCATGTTGAATAGTCCATTCTTGAATGCTATGAAGCATGTCAAGAGTGATGAAACACAGGAAGCTCTAAAGGTGACTGAAGATACTTTTCCTGGCCTTAGCCGTTGGCTCTCCATCTGCAGCGTACGCTTCTATTGGGGTGAAAGGGAGACAGGTCCCCACCTGTTCTTCACGCCACACTGTGCCATCTTTCGCTGTCTCAGTCCCCAAACAAGCTCTCTTTTTAGGTTGAGAAGCAGTCTCCTCATCTGCAGTGTGAACAAATTCAAATTTCTGTTTACACTGTTTCCTGCAGTGTATTGCAAGTAGACCTGACAAGTTTGGGATCAAGTTTTGGGTGGCCTGTGACCTAAAATCCAAGTACATTTGCAATGTCCTCCCATATCTTGGCAAGGACCCCAATCGTCCCAGTGGGGAGAGACTGTCTGAAAATGTAGTGATGAGGCTGATGGAACCATTGCTAGACAAGGGCAGAAATGTTACCACGGACAATTTCTTCACATCGCTTTCACTTGCGCAAAAACTTCTTAGACGGAAAACCACCATCCTCGGCACAGTCAACAAGATTCGCCGGGAAATTCCTCAATCCACTAGATACACAAATCGCAATGAATTCACCACTCAGGTAGGCTGCAGGTCTTTTGTGGTTCTATGTTCATGTGTTTCATTGTGTGTAAAAGTGCTATGGAAATAACAATTTATCTTATTTCTTAGGCGTTTTCAACCTCTGCTGCCACGCTGACGGCGTATGCGGCCAAACGGAAGAAGACAGTCTATATTCTTAGCAGCATGCACAGCGTGGTTCAGACTGATAACACCACCAAAAGGAAGCCAAACACTGTCACCCTTTACAACACCACAAAGTGTGGCGTGGATGTGATGGACCAGATGGTGTGGGAGTACACGGTCCTATAACATGATTGACATGGCAGCACTGAATGCACATGTGCTGTATCAAGCATGCACCGGGACGCAGGAAAGACGGGTGGACTTCTTGGTGGAGCTTGCAAAGAGTTGGCTTACTGTCATATAGCTGGGAAGAAGGCAAGAAAAGAACAGTTGCTTCAGACACAACCCTCCACACCTAGCCCTGGAAAAAGAGCCACGTGTCAGGTCAAACACAAATGCAAGAACAATCATGCCACTGTGCGATGTGTTCACTGCTACAGATACACATGTGGTAAATGCAGACTACAGATACCATGGCAGTGCCAGGATTGTGAGTGATTGCTGAAAATGTTGAAATGTACTCACTCACTTTTTATTGTTATTTGTAAATATGTGTACAAATGGTTGTTTTTTTGTTTTGTTTTTTTGTACTGTTTTATCAATAAATCTCAGCAACAAAGGAAATACACCCATGTGTGTTGATTTCTCCCTAAGGCAAACTGAAACACAAGTTTCCTTGTGGCTCAGGAAACTAACCACTCCCAAGTGGTTCAGCATGGCCCCACCTTATTTACATAACAAAAGCAGCTGTTCACAGGTGATTAAGGATATTAGCTAAAAGCCTACCAGCCATTTGGCTCGACGGTGGGTTTTATAGGTAGAAAAGCCAAATGGCTGCTCTCTGGGACTTCTAGTGTTAAGTATCTTGGCGTCCACATCTCCTCAGACCTGACATGGGCTGCCCACATTCAGGCCCAGACCAAAAAGGCTAGGCAGCGCCTGTACCACCTACGACAACTGAGGAAGTTCAGGGTCTCTCCAAAGATCCTCAGGATCTTCTATACAGGCGCTGTGGAGAGCATCATCACACAGAACATGACATCGTGGTTTGGAAACAGCTGTGTGAAGGACCAAAAAGCTCTCCAGAGAGTGATCCGTACAGCGGAACGCTGCGGCAGGATTGCTCTCCCCCCGCTTCAGGACACCTACACCAGGAGATGCCGGACTAGAGCAACGCAGATACTGAAGGACCCGTCCCATCCTGGCAACAAACTGTTGCAACTTCTACAATCTGGTAGAAGGTTCCGCATCATCCGGGCAAGGACAGAGAGACTCAAGAGGAGCTTCTATCCTCAAGCCATCCGGGCCCTAAACCAACACCCCCCCCCCCCCCCCCCCCCCCCCCCCCACACACACACACACACACCCGCCCTCTCACATCATCTATAATTGACTGAGACTCTCCTCCAGACACTCAATTCCTTTAACTTTAAATATGTTTATATTGTCCATTCTGTAAAATAGTCAGATGTCTATTCATATTAATGTACAGAATTCACCTGCTTGCTGCTACTACTGCACATTCACCCAATGTATATACTATATATATATATATTTATAATGTTATTCCTCTACCCCCCCCCCCCCCCCCCCCTTTTTTTTTCACATGTTGAGGAGCGTGTCAGGATACATTTCACTGTGTGTTATACTTGTATAACTATGCATGTGACAAATAAAGAACCTTGAACCTTGAACCTTGAGCCTTCCCAAGGTTCTGTTTGGCCAACTGACCTGCCACATACAGTCTGTGCCGAAAACCATTAACATAATCTATCAAATTCACTGGTGGTTCACCTGATAACCACTTATCACACAGCACTTTCAAGGGTCCCCCGAACTTGCTCAATCATCCAGGAAAGTAAATCTCCAAAAAGTTGATTCTGTTCATGTGGACGTAGCGTTTTGTGGGAGAAACGTTTCGTCACTCATCCAGGTGACTTCTTCAGTCTCAGCTGACTGCAGGTTTCAATCTTATAAACAGTACATTTGCATAATGACTGAAACCAGCCCACTGAAGGAACAATGGGCTGGGAGGTCAGTTCCTTAATCATAATTATGCAAATTCTCATGACCATTGATCAACAACCACTGACCAAATCCCACTGATCAAAGACCACTGACACCTGGGTGAAAATCAAATCTCAGGCCGTACCACATTTCACAGATCACATTAACTCATCAAATTCACCAGGGAGGATATGAAAAGTGGCAGGTTAGCCTTCTTAGACTGTGAGATTTCCATCAGTAATGGGGGACATCTAAAAGCTGACGTGTACCGTAAACCTACACATATGGATCAGTATCTAAGGTTTGACTCTCATCATCCACTGGAGCACAAACTGGGTGTCATCAGGACGCTACAACACAGAGCGAACACCATCCCCACTGACACAGCGGCCAGGGAGGTGTGACAGGTTGAAGGACTACTGTTGAAAGACTACTGCATATAAAACTGTTCAGTTAATACTAATTCATATCAGTTGATATAAAGGACAAAAATAATGTAAATATGGTAAGAAAATGGTTAAGACTTTATCATTTTTCATGCTATATTAATGGCTTTCATGTTATTTAAGAGAACTGCAATCTATACATCACTGATCGGCTAGTAAGCCTTTTCTGGGATCGATTAGTAGTGTCTCTATTCTCCACTAGGGGGCTTTTGCGCGTTCTCCTCACTGCAATAAACGACTGCATGAGAGACGCAAGTCATAATCACTCTCGTGATTCTTTTCCCCGTTTTCAGGTAAAAGTGTTTAAAAGTTGATATATTTCCAATGTGTACACTGTTTGTTTGTTTGTTTTTTTCATTTTTTTGTACTGTCTATAACCTTTATTGACTGCAACATCTGACACAACATACTCATACTAATTATACACAACTTTTTTTAATGACTTTTATTATAATGGCAGGTTTACCCACCAGTCCCGACTACCTTTTCCTGATGATTTCATCCAGTACCAGAGTGAGATAATCCTATTCAGATTTTAACTGTCACTGAATGCACAGTTGTCAAATTTAAAGGACATTTTTATATTGGTGCAGCACCATAAAGCTGCGCTGTCAGTATATTTTGATTTGATTTGATTTTATTGATTAGCATTCAAATATCTCAGTGAATACAGAATACAAAATAGAGATTACCACAAAGCAAAAAATCATGAGACAAGGCTAATCAAAAGGTATTGGCTGAAGCATTTGCTTATTACGCCAACCCTTTTAACAAAAAATCTTTTGCATGCAGCTCCTGTACACAGGGCTCGAAGCAAAGAATAAAACAAAGCAAAGCAAAAACAAACAAACAAACAAACAAAAAAACTTTCCACCTTAGATAACTACATCAAAGCAAAACAATCAAGAGTTTCAGAATTATTATTTTTGCTCTTTTCATTCTTGATTAATATATTTTTCTAATACTCTATTTTTAAACATGTTTTTAAACAAGGAAAATGAACTACACCTTTTTAAATCACTGTCATAACTATTCCACAGGTTAACTCCTCTAACAGAAACACATCTCTGCTTTATGTTTGTCCTTATCTTGTTTTTTTTAAAGACATCTGTTCCCCTTAAGTCATATTGACTCTCTCTGACTTTAAACAGCTTCTGAATACTGCGGCAAAGCAAGTTATTTTGTGCTTTATACATTATCTGTGCCATTTTATATTCGACTAAATCATAAAATTTTAGGGTATTCAGATTAATAAACAAAATGTTAGTTGGTTCTATATAGTTTGATTGATTTATAATTCTTATAGCTCTTTTTTGTAACTTGAAAATAGGAAGAGTATTTGTTTTATATGCATTACCCCATATCTCCAGACAATAAGTCATATATGGAAGCAACAGAGAACAATAAAGTGTGTATATGATTTTTTGTTCAGGACATGCTTTGTTTTGTAGAGAATAGCAATGGTTTTTGACATTTTTGTTGTCACATGATTTATATGAGACTTCCAGCTCAGCTTATCATCAATTATCACTCCAAGAAATTTATTTTCATACACTCTTTCAATTTCAATTCCATTAACCCTGATTTTAGATACATTTTTCATTTGTCTAGTGCCAAAAATAATCAATTTTGTTTTCTTTATATTTAATGATAGCTTATTTACATCAAACCAGTTTTTTAATATATTTAACTCCTTTTCCGCTGTAGTCAGAAGCTGTTCTAGGTCTTTACCTGAGCAATACAGAGTGGTATCATCAGCGAACAATACACATTTTAACAGTTTGGAAACACTACATATGTCATTTATATATAATATGAATAATTTAGGGCCCAGCACAGAGCCCTGAGGAACACCACAAGTTACCTTCAACTGATTTGATTTTACATTATTGATTTCAACATATTGATATCTGTCATCCAGGTAACTTTTCATCCACTTGTATGCAATCCCTCTTATGCCATATCTCTCTAGTTTATTCATTAATATAGAATGATCAATTGTATCAAACGCCTTTTGTAAGTCTATAAAAACACCAACAGTATATTCCTTATTATCTATAGCATTAGATATCCCTTCTACAAGTTCCATCACTGCCATTGAAGTGGACCTTTTCACTCTAAAGCCATATTGGTTATCACTTAGGAGATTATGCTTCTCCATATATTTATCAAGTCTATTAACAAATAACTTTTCTAAAGTTTTTGAGAACTGTGGGAGTAGTGATATTGGCCTGTAATTGGTAAACTGACATCTCTCTCCGTTTTTATGGATTGGAATAACTTTTGCTATTTTCATTTGTGAGGGAAACACACCAGTTCGAAAGGACAGATTACAAATGTATGCGAAAGGTTGCACTATATATTCTATAATACTTTTAACTAATATCATGTCAATACCAAAACAGTCGGTGGACTTTTTATTTTTAAATGTCTTCACAATGTTAATTATTTCTCTATGAGTTGCAGCACCAATAAACATGGAGGACACATTCTGAGTAATATGTTTATTTAGGTCATTATTATTTCTTGACTCTGGAATTTCTTTTGCTAAATTAAAGCCAACATTTACAAAGAAATCATTAAATTCATTTACAATGTCTTTAGTTTTATCAAGCACAATATCTTTATCTTTTTTTAAATAGTCTGGATAATTCTTATTTTTTGAGCCCTTTTTGATTATGCTATTTAATATGCTCCATGTTTCTTGTGTGTTACTTCTATTTTGCTCCAATAATGTGTGGTAATATTCTTTCTTACTTGTTCTTATAATATTTACTAATCTATTTTTATATAACTTGTACTTTATTTCAGCATCTTTTGTCCTCAGTTTTATGAATCTCTTATATAGATTCTTTTTCTTTTTACATGCATCTTCTATCCCCTTTGTGATCCATGGCTTATTTAATCTGTGATGCTTTCTAGTGATTTTCATTAAAGGACAATGTTTTTCATATAGTGAAATTACAGTTGATAGGAATGCATCATATGCACTACTTGAATCTTCATTTGCAAAAACCTCATTCCAATTGTGTTCCTTTAAGTCCACCTGGAGGGCAGCAATGGCTCGTGTTGTTCTATGTCGTATCATATCAAATGTTTGATTCTTTTTTTTTAGTTTTAATCCCAAAATAATTTTGAAAAATTGCAAAAACAGGAAGATGATCGCTTATATCAGTTATAAGAAGTCCACCTACTATTTCATGGTCAATTTTATTTGTTAATATATTATCTATCAATGTAGCTGTATCAATTGTTATTCTACTTGGTTTTATAATTACAGGGAAAGGGGAGTTACTATACATTGTACTGATGAAATCTGTTGTTTTCTGATGTCCATTTGGGTTTAGCAAATCTATATTAAAATCACCACAAATTATTTGCACTTTTTTATCATTTAGGTTGCTAAACATAGCAGCAAGTTTTTCATTGAATGTCTCAAGGCATGATCCTGGTGTCCTATAGATGCAACTTATAATTATATTGCTAGCTTTTTCAACATGGATTTCAATAGTAACACATTCCAATACGTCATCTATGATGCTTGACATACATTCAATCAGACTACATTTCAAAACTTTATCTACATATAAAGAAACACCGCCTCCTTTTTTATTCACCCTGTTCATTGTAAATAATTCGTATCCTTCCATTTCACTAACTTTCTCATTATCAAGCCATGTTTCTGATATTGCAATTATATTAAACTTTTTTAACTTACTTAAACATTCCGTAATTTTAGAAAATTTTTTATACAGGCTTCTATAATTGAAGTGTATGACCAACAATGCATTTGCCATTTTAATATTCATATTAAATTGGTCATCTGTATAAGTCAAAGTCAAAGTCAACTTTATTTGTCAATTCTGCCATATGTACAGGACATACAGAGAATAGAAATTTCGTTACTCTCAAACCCTAGATGAAGTAGCAGCAATAAAAATAATTAAAAAATTTAAAAAAAAGTAAAATTTGAATAAATACAGTACAATTTTACATATAACAAAAAAAAAAGCTATACAATATACAATATTCAGGTAACGGTAAATGACATTGGGTGTAGACCAGGCAAGGTAGTGCAAGGTATAGTACTCACAAGTACTATTATTGTTATTGTAGAAGTGATTATCTGGGTCAATGTTACTTTCAGGGTCATGCATGTTGTGCTCTGCATAGTTAAACGTTTTGAAGTTCATCTTCTCAGTGTGTGGCAAAATAACCTCCTTGACAGTCCTTCTCATAATCAAAGTCTTCCTCTTCAATATCTCTGAATGGAAACCTATAATCTGTGTCCAAACTTGTCATTTAAGATATTTAAGAGGTAATCCTTCATTGTTTTGTAAGCTTTAGAAGCATTATATTACAGTTTTGTGCACATATACGTGGCGGTTTTGAGCCTCAGTTTTGTGCTGTCTAATTGACCCTGTGCACGAGAAAATGCTAACTTCCTGGTTTGAGACCGGATGTAGGGTTGTACATTTCCGGTAGCTTTACTTTGCGGTCAATCGCTACTTCGAAGATATGCTCCAAAATCATGTCCAAAACTCGAAAACGGAAAGATCGCGTTAAGTCACAAAGAGCAGAAGGTGGGAACACTCACCACTGTTGTGTCATAAAAAATCTAATGATCAATTTTGACGTTTAAAGAGTTTAGATCGATCAGTTGTTTACATCAGTCAACACAAGCAGAACTGCATTACAGAATCAGAAGCACATCTCTGTATAGTGACTGGTCTTATGATTAAACAGGCAAATGTTCAGCATTCAAACTACAGGTGAACAACAGTCAATCCAGATGTTTCCCCTTTATGTCGATATCAGCTAGTCAAGTACACACCTACACAGCATGTTAACAAACCGTGAAAAAAAGCCACACAAAAAATGAATGATTGCTGGTAAGGGTTTCTATACATTAGTATTTACGAAGGGTATGTTGTGACTTACCTTCAGAATTACAGAGGTCCCTCGCTATAACGCAGTTCACCTTTCACCTCGCTGTTTCGCAGGTTTTTTAGTGCAAGTTTGCATGCTTATTTTTACATCACATTGTGTCCTGCGTCCTGATCGCTGCAGACGATCTCCTCCGTGACGTCTCTCCTGTACAGTACACATCGATCGCTAGCAGTGTGACTCTGAAGTGCAGTACTGTATGTCCACGATGTCCATGCATCAAAAAATAAAATTGGCTACTTGATTTCACCTATCGCTGGTTATTTTTAGAACATAACACCCGCGATAAACGAGGGACAGCTGAGAAATATAACATTTGAATCCCTTTTCTCTTTTGCTCTGAGGCGCGGGGCAAAAATATCGACACGTTGATGAACATCATTTACAGATATATTGGGTAAATGCCCAAAACATCTATAGAAATGTAAATCGCCGCTTGATTCATTCATTTGCTTAACTTGTTTTGGACCGTAAACAAGGCGCGAATAGGACACCGGAAACAAAGCTCCCCACAGGAGTTTCCGCACCGGAAGTAGCATATGCTAACGTGCACATAGTCAATAGCCAGTAAGATAACGGCAGGAGCTAAAAACGCCGCTATTGTCAGCCATTTTGTCAGGAAACCTGTTCTGGTATATATAGTAAGCACTTTAGTATTTTGGTTTATTATTTAGTGTTTTTCTTCCACCATGTGACATTAAGCAGTACAGAATGTGAAACGTTTCTGTTCATCTACCCCAGATCGCCGGAAAACGACTGCATGAGAGACACAAGTCATGATCACTCTGGTGATTCTTTTCCCCCTGTTTTCAGGGGTGTAACAGAGGCAGAAGAACAGCACATCAAGAAGGCCCTGAGTAAATGTGGTTATCCCAGCTGGACTTTTGTCAAAGCTGGAAAGGCACCTAAAGAAAGCTCCAGCCGATCCAGGAGAGAAGGACAACCGCTGCCCAAGAGAAAACCTGTAGTGATCCCATATGTGTCAGGAGTATCGGAGCAGTTGAGACACATTTTTTCTAAACACCGGGTCTCTGTGGCTTTTAAACCCCAAAACACGCTGCGCCAAAAACTGGTCCACCCCAAGGATCGGGTCCCCCGACACAAACAGAGTAACATAGTGTACGCTGTTAAGTGCAGGAGGATTGCCAGGATTTATACATCGGGGAAACCAAACAACCTCTGGCTACAACACAGAAGAGCTACCTCGTCAGGCCAGGACTCTGCAGTCTATTTACACCTACAGGCCAGTGGACACTCTTTCAATGATGAGGATGTACACATCCTGGACAGGGAGGAACGCTGGTTTGAGCGCGGAGTCAAGGAGGCCATTTACGTGAAAAGGGAAAGACCATCTCTGAATGGAGGAGGGGGCCTAAGGGTACATCTGTCACCATCTTACAATGCTGTGATTGCAGCCATTCCCCAACTCTCTGTGAATGGGACTCATGGCCATTGATCAGTGGTCTTTGATCAGTGGGTTTTGGTCAGTGGCTGCTGATCAGTGGTCATGAGAATTTACATATTAATGAATAAGGAACAGACCTCCCAGCCCATTGTTCCTTCAGTGGGCTGGTTTCAGTCATTATGCAAATGTACTGTTTATAAGATTGAAACCTGCAGTCAGCTGAGACTGAAGAAGTCACTTGGATGATGACGAAACGTTTCTCCCACTGAAAACGTCCAGATGAACAGAATCAACTTTTTGGAGGGTTGTTTGTTTGTTCATAAGACATTCATTTGGTTTAATTTGACTCAGTAAAATGTACAATAAATTGTTTTTGCTCTTTCTGATACAAACAATTTTTGGCTGGTTTGGCTTGGTTGCCCCCTTATTCGCCAATCATTGGCACGTCTGCATGTTTTATGTGGAAGATGTTTTTACGTGAGACGTCCTTTCTGATACAATCCCAGAGGGACTCGTTCCTCCTCCAGTAACCGAACTGGGAATCTGTCACTCGTCCAACGTGTTAATCGCTAAAAATAACATAAATAAAGGTTTGAAAGATGACAAAATAAGATCAATAAGTCACCAGGACACAACTTTTCTTTTCTCTCTTTCTTATTTTGTTACAATTTTGGAAAGCATCATTTTATTTCCTGCTACACAGAGGTGTGGCCAATGTTGACAGATCCATGTACTTGACAGCCAGAGTCCTCTTTTTTTAGCATTGCCTGCAGACATTATATTTTGAAATGGTTGACTTTTATATTGATATATTGCATTATACAACATTGTCATTATTATATGATGGTTACAGCCATAAGAGAATCTACTGCCACAGTAAGGACACTGACACCTGATGTATATATTGTATCAATCATAGCTAATATTTTTATTACATTCTTACTCATAATGTTACATTTTGTAACATTATGAGTAAGAATGTAACATCATTCTACTTTTCAAAGAGGTTCACAGATGCTGTAAATATTCTGTAAAATGGATCCAAAAGCAGAATAAGGAACCAATATACACCGACAGGAAGTGGGAATGAAATGAAACCATTTAAAGTGTAAATGTTGATAAGATGGAGATCGTTCCCTCCCCCGCCTCTGCTCAGCCGCCCTCTGTCTTTGTTGCTACCTGACGGCGCTCTCCACACGCCTGGTCACTCTCCTCCTCTCTGTGAACCCGCCTCTTCCTCGCAGATGCTGTCACAGCAGTGAGGACCAAAGGCTTCTCTCTCTTTCTCTTCTTCTTTGCGGTATGTGTGAACAAACATCTCTTTGCCCGCTGCTCACATTTTTCCTGCAGTGTCTGTCTGCAGTGACAGGGATTCTCTGTCATTGGTGAGAGGATGATGCTTTATGTCAGAAGAACCTGCAGCAGAGCATAAACACACACACTGGCCACAAAGTGAGAGTGCTGCATATGCAGGATTACTCCTCTGTGTTATCACTATACAGCTCCAAGTGTGTGTTTTCACCGCAGAGGCGTACATGCATGATTACATTGTCAACACAGAAGTGAAATCAGGCTCTTCTGAAGATGCAAACACTTTGGAGAGTACTCATCGATGCTAATAGAAGATGAATGAAGGAATCTCATTTTCTGTTGAGAGCATGTGTGTGCAGAACAAGGGTTGGTTTGGAAAATAACTGAATATGGTGCAACGCAAGCAGAGGTTAAAATAATCTGTCCGTCGTATTTTTCCTCCTGAAATATGTCAGCTCACTTCATGACCTCCGTCCCAAGGGGGTGGAACTGAGGGAGGACAGGAAGCAACATGTTTGTGTGTCTCTTATCACGCGTGAAGCATGAGTGTGTATCTGTGAATGCACTCATCGCTCCAGCTTTTCCATCTTCCACACCTTAATGATCCCATCCACGTGTTTTTGAAGATTTATAATAATTTGCTGTTTTTATATATATAAAAACAGCATTCACAGGTTAAAGGAGCGTAAACCGCATCTCCTTTTTCTCTGATATAACATCTATATCATCTGTTAATATTTGTTGATTATATTGTAGCTAACAAGAATGTTGTCAGATGATGCAGGAACCAAAATGAAACAACTGGCTGTGCATGTTTCTGGAGCTTAAATTGTGAAAAATCGCCTGAGATCATCAATTGAATCCCTGCGTGACTTCAGCAGGATCAGACTGCCTGCTGCTTGGAAACCCAGCTACAAACAGCGAGAGCTTATTAAAATGCTATTAAGAGTTCATCAGCCCATCACATACTGTATGTGTCACAGTGAGCATCGCCGATACAGCCAAAGCGGTAAACTATGTAACCCCTAGATTTGGTCTAAGCACTTTAAATAGTATTTGTAACATGGCTCTGACTTCAGGGCAGTGTTTCCTCACTGCTATGTGAGCTACAGCCGAGGTGTTTGCAAAGTCCTGTAGCATTAAAAACATCATTAAATAAAACATATTCTGTCCATCAGTCATCTGTGATATAAAGGTGACACTAACAATAATCACAGTTCTCACTTCTGTTGAATGTAATATAATGCTTCCTTGCCTATTACTTTTTAAACTACTCCTTAAAGTTCAATCAGTTTTTAATGTATAATTTAATGTCACATCTATTTGATTTAATTAATAAGTGAACCAAACGGCGGTGTGACATTACCTGCAAACACTTTGCTTAAAGCTGAAGGTTAAAGTGGGCCTATTATACTATGAGCTCCTGTTATTGAGTACTGTGCAAATGTTTCAGGCCTCATTTCTTCATATGTTGTTTCAAAGAACCCAGGCTTAAAGTTGTGTCGAGCAACTGTTCTCCAGGCTTTCTGAAGGTCTGTCAAAGTTTGTCTTTGGATATTAGCTGCTATTTCTCTCATTGCCACTCCAGTCCATTTCCAGAGGAACGTTTGTTTTTCCTTTGTGAAGCCATTTAACACTGACCTATGGATCATTCAAGCCATGCAGCTAACTCAAAGGACCAGCGTTGTGTCTGCACAGATGACTTAGCGAAAAACCAGTTTTAAACTGTCTTTGTTACTTGCAGCCTAGCACAAAAACACAGATTTTTCTCCACATTTTTTTAGTCAAATGCCAAAAATAACACAGTTTGACAGCCACAAAATAGCATTTGTGCATCAAAAAGGAGATCTCCAAAGAGCTGAAAACTTGGCATATGTTGGCATGATCTCAGCGCGTCCTTAAAAAATGAGGAAACTAGAAAAATGGACAAAAGGAGAGGCAGATTATCTGAAAGTCACGTCATCAAGAAAAGACCTGAGAGATGCATCTTCAGTTAATCCAGCTACTGTTCACTGAAGCTTCATCAGAAATGGTCTCAGTGGAGGGGTGGCTGTCAAGAAGGCATTCTTAGGGAAGGGACACAGGAGGAAAAAGCTGAGGAATGTCAAACTACAAAAGAAATTGACTGAAAAATCAGTGGCAACAGGTTTCATGGGGTCCCGAAACCACTCATGGCCAATGTCACGAGAGCACAGATGGACAGAACAATCCAACAATATACAGTGGCTTGCAAAAGTATTTGGCCCCCTTGAATTTTCCCACATTTTGTCACATTACAGCCACAAACATGAATCAATTTTATTGGAATTCCAGGTGAAAGACCAATACAAAGTGGTGTACACGTGAGAAGTGGAACAAAAATCATACATGATTCCAAACATTTTTTACAAATAAATAACTGCAAAGTGGGGTGTGCGTAATTATTCAGCCCCCTTTGGTCTGAGTGCAGTCAGTTGCCCATAGACATTGCCTGATGAGTGCTAATGACTAAATAGAGTGCACCTGTTTGTAATCTAATGTCAGTACAAATACAGCTGCTCTGTGACGGCCTCAGAGGTTGTCTAAGAGAATATTGGGAGCAACAACACCATGAAGTCCAAAGAACACACCAGACAGGTCAGGGATAAAGTTATTGAGAAATTTAAAGCAGGCTTAGGCTACAAAAAGATTTCCCAAGCCTTGAACATCCTACGGAGCACTGTTCAAGCGATCATTCAGAAATGGAAGGAGTATGGCACAACTGTAAACCTACCAAGACAAGGCCGTCCACCTAAACTCACAGGCCGAACAAGGAGAGCGCTGATCAGAAATGCAGCCAAGAGGCCCATGGTGACTCTGGACGAGCTGCAGAGATCTACAGCTCAGGTGGGGGAATCTGTCCATAGGACAACTATTAGTCGTGCACTGCACAAAGTTGGCCTTTATGGAAGAGTGGCAAGAAGAAAGCCATTGTTAACAGAAAACCATAAGAAGTCCCGTTTGCAGTTTGCCACAAGCCATGTGGGGGACACAGCAAACATGTGGAAGAAGGTGCTCTGGTCAGATGAGACCAAAATGCAAAACGCTATGTGTGGCGGAAAACTAACACTGCACATCACTCTGAACACACCATCCCCACTGTCAAATATGGTGGTGGCAGCATCATGCTCTGGGGGTGCTTCTCTTCAGCAGGGACAGGGAAGCTGGTCAGAGTTGATGGGAAGATGGATGGAGCCAAATACAGGGCAATCTTGGAAGAAAACCTCTTGGAGTCTGCAAAAGACTTGAGACTGGGGCGGAGGTTCACCTTCCAGCAGGACAACGACCCTAAACATAAAGCCAGGGCAACAATGGAATGGTTTAAAACAAAACATATCCATGTGTTAGAATGGCCCAGTCAAAGTCCAGATCTAAATCCAATCCAGAATCTGTGGCAAGATCTGAAAACTGCTGTTCACAAATGCTGTCCATCTAATCTGACTGAGCTGGAGCTGTTTTGCAAAGAAGAATGGGCAAGGATTTCAGTCTGTAGATGTGCAAAGCTGGTAGAGACATACCCTAAAAGACTGGCAGCTGTAACTGCAGCAAAAGGTGGTTCTACAAAGTATTGACTCAGGGGGCTGAATAATTATGCACACCCCACTTTGCAGTTATTTATTTGTAAAAAATGTTTGGAATCATGTATGATTTTCATTCCACTTCTCACGTGTACACCACTTTGGTCTTTCACGTGGAATTCCAATAAAATTGATTCATGTTTGTGGCTGTAATGTGACAAAATGTGGAAAAGTTCAAGGGGGCCGAATACTTTTGCAAGCCACTGTAAATCACGGATCGGCTGGAGCCAGGACATTACTGAAGCAGCTAGCAACCAAAGAGGAGACTGGAGAACTCTTACTGAACAGGCTTTGCACACATTTCAATAGATTTCTGCATCTATTTGAAATTTTCCTCAAAAATAGAAAATGTAGACTAGAGATGTTTTATATTGTTACAGTGGAATATGTTTGAATATGTTGAATTTGTTCCTGTGAGCTTCATACTATCTGGGAGCCCCTCCCACAATGCTGTTCAAACCTTCTCTTTACCAGGAGCAGCCAATCAAAAGGAGGGTGGCTCAAATGGAGGGGAAGGAGATAAAACAGCTTGTTTTACAGAGCGGACGACCCCAGGGTCAGCACTACAGCTCAGTGTTCGCTCAATACCGAGGCTAAATGCAGCAATCCTGGGAAAATTCATGGATCCAACAGAAACGCACAGCTGTGGAGAGACTGAATGACTCGGAGACAAGAAGAGGTCAGCTTTTGTTTTTTCGTAGTCATGAAAACAGTGGCTTTTTAATGTAAACACTACATTCGATTGGTTTTTCCAGCACGGACATCCCACATGAAATAACAACCATTCACTAAAGAAGAGTAGAGGGAGAGAGAGAGAGAGAGAGAGAGAGAGAGAGCTGCACAGAAAAAAGCATTCACTGGGTAAAGAACAAAACATAGAAAATATGAAGGAAACGGGAACAAAATGAGAGGAAAAAATGCTTTCTCATGTCATTATACACGGTTGTTTTCTTTTTTAAAAACTAGAAATCAAGAAGTCAATATAGAGAGATGGACAAGGGCTAACACAGATTAGCATGAAGAGATAACAAATCTCCAAATCTACTTATTGTGTGTGTATGTGTGTGAGTGCGAGCAAGTGTGTATGTGAGAAACTGTGCTTTTCATTGTAGACCTGGAAGGTGTGGGTTAAACTGAAAAGAGACAGAGAAGAAGAAGAAAAGAGCATGACTTTATACAGCGTAGATGTGTGAACATGCGGCGTCCCTAACTAGCGGACGCAGCGAGAAACGTGCTCTCCCCCAAAAAGTGGTTTGTTTGGTTTTTTTTTCTTCTGAAATAATAAAAAATAGATATTGTTATAATATTATATTTAATTGTTCTGAGTCAGGCTAAAGTGAGGACACGGATCTAATGCAGGGAAACAGGCAAAACGGTAAAAGGAGAAGGGGCGGGGCACAGTTCAGAGCATTATAACAAGACGGCGGGGTCGGTCTGAGATCTTCACGGATCAGCTCGCTTTGCAAAACATCTTTTATATTTAAAAAAGGGAGATATAGAGAGAGATACTCTGTAGCTACAAAGCACGAGAAAAGTTTTTGGAATATTAACAGGATCATTGGGAACGTCGTTGGCGATACTGTGGTAATGTTCACTGGGGTCTTTATTATTGTAGTAATCAGAGTACATTTTTGTCCTTTGTCAGCTCACTTTAACACGTCGCTGTACTCTGAACCTTTCTGTTGTCAATCCTTGGAAACTTAAATTGTCACTTTTTTTCGATATATATATGTATTTGCCTCTGCCGTGTCCCAGAAACCAACAATCTTCTCAGTTTGTTTGTTTCTGTATTTTTCTGTTTGTTTTTTTACTTTTACTTTTTTTTTCTTTTTTTAAAGTTATCTGAGCATTTTTTGTGTGTACTTTTTTTTGTCTATAAGTTGTATGAATTAACTGATCTCTTTATACAAAGGCTTGAGTATCACATGCTATCTGGGCTTTAGAGGGAAAAGGAGGAGGACGGGGAGAAGGGTTGGCAAAAAAAGAAGGAGCGCCCTTTAACTTTGCAATAATAAGCCAAAAAAGAAAGAGATGGAAGAAGATGAGCGAAGTAAAGGTGTGGCATGACGAGAGAGAGAGAAAACAGACAGGTGTGTGAAGAAAGGTGATCAATCAATAAATAAATTAATAAATTAATCAACCATTATCAAACCAGGAGTGAGTTTTCTTACACGGAGAATGTTAGCAGATCTAGAGGTTATAACAGTGAGAAAGGTTTAATCATAACATTGTGTAGTTGCTTCTATAAGCACAGCTATCTACAGTGCAGTACCTTTGTTACATGGCACTGACAGGACTGTTAGCACATTTCCTATTGGCTCCCACACCCGGCCGTGGCCGATGGTTTGCTAGTGGCTTAGGCCTGGAAACAGGAAGCCTTACATCCTGTCGATGAAAACCACACCTTGAGTAAAACGATCCCCAAAAAAGTGACTGACAACAAAAACAACAACAAAAATCACTTAATGTAAACAAAACACCAACATTAAAATCAGCATCGTCAGTTTTAGCAGGTCTTGAGAGTTTTGGCTGACCCGTCTAGTGCTTCTTAGTACATTTTCACATAATTCTGCAAAAACTGTTATTACATAATCACTACTACAGCAAAAAAGAAGGACAAAGTAACACACACACACACACACACACACACACACACACACACACACAGGGGTGTCAGGTGAGGCAAAACGTGAATAAACATCAGTGTACAGACTGATACTTGCAATAAATATAGATATGATCAACAAAAACAAAAGTCATAAAAAAACGTACAGGTTTGGGTTAACAACAAAAGACAACGTAGAAGAAAGGAAACGGGGAACGGAGGCTTTCATCGACTTTGTTCACAAAGTTTTCAAGGCTGCAGGGTTTCGTGTTTTCTACTAAAACAAATTTGTTTGCTTGGCAGCAAGCTCAAGAACGTCAGGAAGAGTCGGAGTGAGAGGAGAGCAGACAAGAACTAAAAACGGTATATATATATAATATATATATATATGTATGCCTATTTTTTTAAATTATCCTCATTATTAATATGTACCTAGTTGCATTTTTCTTTCTTTTTTTCTTTAAATAATCAGCATCGTCATCATCGCCATCATCATTTCCACAGCAGTGTCAAAGGAAGAGGAATGAGGAGGTGGGAGGACAGAGGAAGGGACAGAGGGGGGAGGATATAACAGGGTCGGTGGGCGTGCTCAGTACAAGCCACACCCTCGGAGGTTGTTGGCGATGATAATATCGGTCACGGCGTCAAACACAACCTGGATGTTCCCTGTATCTGTGGCGCAGGTCATGTGACAGTAGATTTCCTTATTTGGAGAGCGATTCTTACTCTCGAACTGTGCTTGGATGTAAGCTGCTGCATCCTCGTAGGTGTTGGGTCCTGGAGGGAAGCAGATGTGTTACGACACAATTATTAAAACAAAAACTTCAAACGGGAAGTCTAATGAAAAAAGGACTTAACAAGTAGCTTTGGTTAGGTACCTGGATGATGATGATGATTATTATTATATATTGTTACAATGTTGCATTCTCTTATAAATACTTTGTTTCCAACTTTTTTCTACTTTTGCGTAGAGTTTAGATCACCCCTGCATGGACTGGTGGCCTGTCCGAGCTGTACAACAGCTGGAGTGACCTCCGCGATGTGAAACTGGGTCAGTGATTAAAAAGTGAACGGACGGATTTCAGGTGCTGCTGTGGCTTTAGTGAAAGTCAGGTGAGGGACAGCCAGTCACAAGAAAGCAGGTTTTGGGAGGTTGGTCTTATAGAGGTAGGAGCAAAAATGACTTATTACATGTCTGCACCTGCGTAAATATATAAGACAAACAAGTACTAAAAAATATAGAGCTGGAAATGAATAAAACAGCTGTTGCATAATCCTTCATTAGTACCTATAGGGCTGAGTTCACACAGTCAAATACTCAGTGCTCAGGCGGGTTGTTGTTAGTAGCCTAACTGTGTTACCACCATCTCTGCATTCATCACAAAGTACACAAAATATCTGTGTTTGTATCTAATTCTAAAGCTTGGACTCTGATGCTATATACATATATGCTACAGGAAGTTAGCCGGTGGACATTTTTGGCTGTGCAACAGTGGGAAACTCTTTAAACACTTTCTTTATGCTTCACTGATTCTGAAAATCTGCAGGTCAAAGTATTTTCAGTCTGCTGCTAGGTTCAGTTTAGTAAGAAACTTAGATATATTACTGTAAAATAGAATAAATAATCACTAAAGCCCACTGATTCATATGGACAGCTAGCTTTGAAATCTGCTACGCAGCATCCACTTCCAGTGATAGCTGACTCCACACCTTCCTTTGTGCTGCACTGAACGTCACACTTCACAGGAAATCTCACACCACTATTTAAAGCTAACTGTTTTAATGAGCTCAGACTTCAGAGGAAAGTAGCTGCATATCCTGTCGAGCAGTGAGACGTTTTTGTTAGCTAATGTCAGCTCAGCAGCTGAAGCGAAGCAGAGACCTGCCGACAGAGTCGGTTTAGATGATGTGATATCTTTAGCTTCATGTGAACTTAGCAGGTAGCAGAGCTGTCATCACCACATAAAAGTCCAAATTAGTAAGTAGAAATACTATTCCTGTAACAGAGGTGGACTAGCAGTGCTAAATGCAGGCTAACTGGTCTGGTTTCCTACACACTGATGATCACATCTGTATCCTATTCATTTGACCTAATCTTGAACCACATTAGCTGTATATCAGATGCAATGATAGTTCTCCTCTAGAAGCAGGGCCGATGTACTGTACCGAGGAGTCGTTAATCAGCAATGATAGTATACATTCTAATAGGTTTGCAGATTTATTGAATCGTACTCAGTCCTTCTGCTGGGTAAAGTCAGGACATGTTTGCGTGTGATGTAAAAGATATTTCTCCAAGATCTTTGGCTTTAAAAATATTCGTGGTTGTTAAAGGTTCGTAAAGTCTTCTGTTGGGAAGCTGCGAGAGCATGGGACACAGGAGGAGAGACTGACAGAAGACAGACTTACTGAGACTCAAGCAAGTTAGCCAAACGTAAGTAAAACATGAGAGACAGGAATGAAAAGGATCAACTCGGAGACCGGAAAGGAGTTTAGAGTAGGCAGGAGGCAGCTCTCACTTATTGCGGCTGACCAAGCACGACTGTCTGCTGCTTCTTATAAGCAGTCTCTTCCTTTTCTCTGTCACCACCTCGTCCGACTCTCACCTCCACACGGAGAAATCTGTAAACTCGGTTCTGGGTCTCTCTGCTACTTCCTGACTCTCCTCTGCGCCTTCCCTGCTTTCCTTTTAAACAGTATATCTCTCTTTTCAACCTGAGCCTCTGCAGTTCTTTAAACAGTTCGTTGGCCATCTCTGCTGCAAACTGTAAACAGCGACTTTGATTTAAAGTGCTTCGAATTGTTTACAAGTCTGTCACAGTAAATGTCAGGGCTAGAAGCAGAGCCGATGTACTGTACCGAGCAGTCGTTAATCAGCATCCAGAACCTCAGGAAGGGCTTTAGAAAGCATTTAATTTCTGGGAATTACACTTAACACAGGACAGATGGTAGTCATTCATACTTTTATATCCCCTCTTCAAAATGTCTCATACAGTATTAGCCTATTTTCGGCTCCGTTACACTGATTTTCATGCAAATTTCCAAATGATTTTGTACTACACAATTTTTAAGATTAAGCTCCTTCAAATGAAGCAATTTGACATTTTGTGAAACTTGATCTGAGCTTCCAGTTAGCTCAACATAAAGACAAAGAACCAACATCACAGGACTATTAAAAGATAACTTTTCAGTAAACTGATTAAACAAAATGAGGAGCTCAATTAGAGGGTTGAGTGGGTTGCAAATATACACCAACATTGTAAAGCGGTTCAAAAAGCACATCTTACATTGGATGTGTAGAAATGTGTCAGCTGATGTGGGCTGAGATCACCTGATCTGCTGAGCTCGACTCTGTGGCCTGCCCGAGTTAGTGCTACGCTCTGTTTTTGCAGTTGGCTACGTTCAATGAATGAACTTTAGATGTGTCGTTCTTGCGACTATATTTCGTCCTGTAAACACTTTTAATTCAGGAAAACAAATTCCAAACGTTCCCGTTTGAGATTCCCGCCCACCACTGGAATAAACCCCAAACTTTTTTCGTACCTGTGTATTCAGGGAAGCAGATGCTGAGCGGAGATTTCTTGATCTTCTCTGCAAACAAATCCTTCTTGTTGAGAAAAAGGATGATGGAGGTGTCGATGAAGAACTTGTTGTTGCAGATGGAGTCAAACAGCATCAAAGACTCATGCATGCGATTCTGCAGCGGGGAGAGGGGGGGGGGCAAAATAATGAGGCACGAATGAAGAGGGAAAATGGGATTAGGGGAGATTAGGGGAATGGGTGAAGGAAATAGGAGAGAGTGAGGAAACAGGTGATAGGGAGGAAACGGAAAGAAGGCCAAAGTTACACGTTACCCTCGACTGAGCACGTAGACACAGTCATAGACACACATTAAAACTTCAGCAAAATGGTTAGCAGAAAACAAAAAGGAAGACTTTTAATGACCTGCAGAGACAAATCTGGGCCTCACACTGAAACACCAACAACAAATTAGTGACAGTATTAATTTGGCCTGCTCGGGCAGGACTCGCCCATATTTTCAATAAATAATTATAGTTCGTGGAGGAAAGCAAAACATATTCTGGTCAACATTTACATTCAAATCAGCTCCAAGTGCACACACACACACACACACACACACACAGGACAAAGAAAAATAATCACCCATATCAAGTTACTCATGTGATGCTTTATTGTCTTTATCTCATGTATAAATACAACATCCAATAAATTATGACAACAGTGAGGGAGTTACAGCAGATGCATTTTATGCACAGCGATGGATAAAATGCAGCATTCACACGCACGCGCAGGCACACGCTCATACAAACTCGCACACGCACAGATAACAGCTTAGTAGATGTGGGCAGTGTTGCCAACTTAGCGACTTTTTTTTCTAAAAAGCAACTAGCGACAAATCTGGCGACTTTTTCTGGTGTTATTGGAGACTTATATATAATGACTTTTTGACGTGAAAGCGCGTATCGCTCTTACTCTCAACAAGCAGCGGTGCTTTGGCCCGGTGCACCTCACCCGTGCCAAAGCGCTCACAGGCGGAGGATAGTCCTCCCCCAGCTGCTAATCAGGGCAGGAGATGTTCACACCTATGCGTCCAAACTGCAAATGAATCGCGCATGAGCGAAGCCGCCGCTCCCGCACTGACTGTAACGCAGACAGTTCTTCTTTTACTGTTATGCTGTTTTGTGGATCACAAGGTTTAAAACTACTAATAAACACACACATACAAAGTAACTCCACCAGAGTGCCTATTTCGGGTCACTTTTGCCGGTCCAAGCCCGGATAAAGGAGCAGGGTTGGAATTGTGACATTGCGTGCAATTGGTCGGCAGCCTTAACATGAAATTTCCCACTCGCGGGACTAATAAAGGTATCTTATCTTATCTTATCTTAAAAAACAATAATTGCTAAAAGAAATTTAATTTGTAGTTCTAAATAAATTCTAACTGCATTTAGGACGTTTTTTTACTCACTTTTTTCCACGATGTTGTTTCTCTCTCCAACAACGTAGGTTACAATTACATTAGCATGACCAATTATGCAAATTAGGCGATGACATCATTTAGCGACTTCTAGCGATTTTTAGGACAGCCAATAGCGATTTTCCTTACTGAGGAGTTGGCAACACTGGATGTGGGCGACTTGTACAGTACAGCGAGTGTTGGTTGGTACCAGCATGTTGGTTGAACAGAGACTGGAAGGTTAAAGCAGCGAGAGCACGGCGAGTGCAAGGACGCTGATGTGTACAGGTGTTCTGGGAATCCATCCTACCTGGCAAACCATCCTACCCGTTGTTTCTGCGCATGCGCACAACACGAAATTCAGTGGCAAACCGTCCTACCTTTGTGAATATTAGCTAGAAAAATACTCTGACGGGTAAAATTAAGTGCCAAACAATGCTACCTTTGTGAATGTTACCTACAAGCATACTTTAACGGGTAAAATGAAGTGGCAAACCATCCTGCCTGTATGAATATGAGCTACAAGCATACTCAGATGGGCAAAGTTAAGTGGCAAACCGTCATACCTACTTAAATTGGTGCTGGAATTACTCTGTGACAGCAGAAATGTGCATAAACTACTTACGGTAGGACGTTTTGCCAAAGTAGGATGGTTTGCGGCATAAACTCTGCCTGATGCTATCACGGTTCGTTACGGTCATGTCCCCCCAGCTCTCGGACATCTCTCCCAGCTCAGCAGCCTGAGTGCACATTACATCAGCTGGCGCGGTTTAGCAGGGACCGAATGTTAAAAGGTTGCAAGCAAAAAAGTTTCTAAATCCAAAGTACAAATAAGTCAGCAAAAACAGGCCACAGGAGCTCATTTAAACCTAACACGGGAAAGATTTGGCACTTCGGTTTGGCTGCCATTGTGACATTTCAACAGCTTTTTGTGCTGTTGTGGCAATGACATGGCAAAAGGTGCTAACATTTCTTTTGTGACACCACCTGCTGCCCAGAAGCGCACCCACGCTGCTGTCCCCAACTCTCAAAGCTGAATAGGCCACTGATTGTGTTATCCACACAGCAGAACAATGCAAACAAACGACCCACAAATGTGTCCTTCAGCGCACCCTATAGGAATGAAGTATTTGCCATCAATATGAACTACTTGCTACTTCCTTGTCCTCCTCTTGTCCTCTCGACCTCGCCTACTGTTGCAGTTGTCTTCTGTTATTTGGGATTGGTCCTAAACCACTAATTGTATTACAGCTCGCCTGATGCAGAAACAACGACGAGGTAATAATGTGGAGGACCGCACGTTTCCCGTCCCGGGCGCCTGAAAAGACGAGACTGGACTGTAAACACTGTAGGTGAAGCAGAGCAGAGCACTTACACTGTTCACCTCAACTAAAAAAGAGGCTTTCACATTTTTAATTGCGTAACAGACTGGCTTTGGTCTTTTCACCTCTCATCATGTACACCATGACTTCTACTGAACGGTTTATGAAAAAAGACGTTTCTGCTCAATTCAGTAAATTTTCTATTAGCTGCCGTCTTTAGCGTATGTTCAGTAAAATTCAAGTGTTGTGTTCTGTGAATAAATTTAGGCACACACTGATCTGAGATCACTCTAACTAATTTAGTATGTCACTGACAAACAGCATGAATCCCTGTAGGTCCGTGCGGTGCCTCAGGTTAACGTTGGAAGACAAAGCTCCGACGCTGTCCTGTCACCGTCAGCCCGACGGCAGCACAAACTTAACGGTTTCCTTTCATCTGTGTGTTAACGGCTACCAGGAGGCGCAGCACCTTTGCAGAGCAGCAGTCGTCAGCGCAGCGTGGATGTGGAGTGACTAAATAGCTGTGTATCTGTTGCATCAGACGCACAGTTGTGCTCCTACGCGTATCACACAGAGGAAAATCATTTAGGTAAGAGGAGATTTGGTTTTATTATGAGTGAAATGTGCGATTGCAGTGATACTAACCTCTGCACTGCATAGACGGGGAGGAAAAGGATCGTGTTTGAACTCTGTACGCGATCATTCCACGGTTTAGGAAAAAAATCCGAATTTATAGAAGAACTTTGATTTTTGGATCGATGGGATTAAGCACCGATTCAGCATGTCAACACTAAACGCTTTGTGTTTGGAAGGAACAGAAGCTTCATGCAAAGTGTAGCGAATGAATGAAGCTACTGAGAGTGAAAACTAAGGAGAGGCTCACACAGAACGCAGAGATCGTTTTCCTTTCTCTACATGTAACAGATCAGTCAGAGGAGACGACGATGAAACGCCTTTAGCAGTCGTGGCAGCGGCTCGTTGTGTGGCCGTGTGAACCTCTTTGGCTGGAAACTGCAGTATTATTTGGCAACTAAGGTGTCGTGACATTTTGAAGCCCCGTGAGTGTGTTTGTGTGTCTGAGGCCTGTCTGTGCTGAAAGGGTAGATAGGTGCCCTCTGGGTAATTAATCCACAGATGCTGACTCCACCGCATCACCCATGGGCTGATGTCGTCTCTTACACAACACACACACATGTTCATGAGCATGTACACACACACACACACACACACACACCGTGACCTTTTCTGTACTATCAACAGACACACGTAGGTAACTATATACAATCTGAAAACATGAACACACAAAATACACATCAGTACACGGCACACAGCACGCAGGCTGAGCGACAGCCTCAGGGAGCGCTCTGTTTCTAATGACCAAATTTGGCACAGATGTGGTCGGACGGGCCGATGATGACGACATCTACCTGTGCTCCAAAAATGGCAGCTCTGAGCAGAGGGAACACATCCGGTTGTTTGTGCGTGGATGGAAAAGTGGAATAAAGCGAATGCCCTTCTCATAAATAAAGATGACTCTGTTTGGCGGGGAGCGCGCTCGGCTTAGTCGGCTCCATCGCGTCTCACAGACAAACACTTTCTATATGACGATGTTAACTGTGGCTACACGGAGGAACTCATGACGTAGCTCCAGTACTGCACTGATCTCTCTGAGCTGGGTCAGAACAGCGCCCGTCACTTCTCTGTTCGTTTTATGATCAATTCCAAACAGATGTCGAGCTACGGGGAGAACAGCATGGATACAATCGTAGTCACAGAGTCTGCGTTTGTGTCCCAGAGGACGTACACATCAGTCTGTAATCTTTCAAAGCTCACCTCTGGTTTATTAAGGTGGACTGGAGGACAGCAGGGATATTGCACGGTGCAGCCTGACACAGTGGATGCAGTGCCCTTTAAAATCAATACTTGTACTGAAGCATTATCTAGGCGGAAACTGTCCGCGGGAGTCGGCACAAGCTTCTGCGACTCTTTGTTTCAATTGATTTTAAGGAGTCCCGTGCAAGAAGCGAGATGAGCCTGCAGCCGGGAATGACGTCTGCAGAGATTAATGATGACAGCGGCGTGGCTCAAGCAACAACATTCTCTTTATGCACTCATTTACACTATGAAATTAGATTCAATCAAAAGAGGAAAATATCAGGAGGTTTACTGAAACCTACACGGGCCGAAAAAGTTTCATCTTGGATTAAAAGCACAGCAGTAAGATTTCGTGGTATGTTCTCACGGCCCGACTCTTTAGAATGACGTGATTTTATTTTAAAAAGTCCACAGAGTGGACCTTTAATGTGAGGATGACGAGGATAAAAGTTCACAGCACAAACAAGCCGCCAGCAGGTGTGTGTGTCTGTGGTGTCCCTGTGGACCACCCACTAGTGACCAGGGTGTACTCTGTTTTTTACTATGGGAACTTTACGTAAAAGTGGCAATCCCATTTAAATAAACCAAACTCATTATAGATTATTATTTTTATCATTTGCATTTCACAACAGTGTTGCTGTAACTCCCCCCTCAGCTTCTTAGTGGGCACAAATACTGCTGGGAATTTAACCCCCCAAAACTCTACTACTCTGAAAATATCATACAATTATTTTCATCGACTTAATAGCTCTGAAATTTACACTTAGTACTTGAAATGCCTGCAATAAAGTCAGTTTTGATTAAAGCTTTGAGTTAGCTAAACTTGACCTCCACTAAGACTAATCATACGCACGTTTGCGTCGACTTTTGGTATAAATAAGGCACAAATTTATGATACAAAAGTATGAATACACAAATTGAAATCAAAGGGAAAAAAGTAAATACATCTAGTAAAACGAGTGATTCAGTACACTAGACTGTGTTCGGCTCAGCTGGTCTCTCGTTCTGCCTCTCAGCTTAGGTATTGTGCAAAATATCTGCAGCACAGCGAGAACAGATTTTAGATAGAAGGTATGATTAAAATAACGGTTCTTAATTAGGATTGAAAAAGATAAGATGTCTCAGCCAACCAACCACCAACAACCAACCAGTTAATTCAAACTTGGCCAGTATGAGAAATGAGTACGATGACATCATGAACACAGCTCAGATCCCACATTTGACGGGCTCTCTCACATACAAGTCAAACACCCAGCATCCATTGGCCAAAGTTTAACAGCATCACGAGTACAGGCCACACCCTCGGAGGTTATTGGCTATGATGACGTCAGTGACGGCGTCAAAGACAAACTGGATGTTGCCGGTGTCCGTAGCACAGGTCACGTGGGAGTACACTTCTTTCTTGGATGACTTGTTCTTGCTCTCATATTGAGACTTGATGTATCCCAGCCCCTCTGTGTAAGTATTTAGACCTGAGGACACACACACACACACACACACACACACACACACACACACACACACACACACACACACACACACAGTTAGAATAAAAAACAGTTCAATTCACTTTTATTTACACAGCGCCAAATCACAACAACAGTCGCCTCAAGGCACTTTATATTGTAAGGTAGACCCTACAATAATACATATTGTATGACTCCCTATGAGCAAGCACTTTGGCGACAGTGGGAAGGAAAAACTCCCTTTTAACAGGAAGAAACCTCCGGCAGAACCAGGCTCAGGGAGGGGCGGGGCCATCTGCTGCGACCGGTTGTGATCTGAACCTTTGTATCCGTGTGCTGCCCTCCATGTTTTCTGAAAACATCACCTTTGACTCTGAGCACACATTCAGCTGAGGCGTGCTCTGTCGGCTGTTGAGCCAAGCTTCAATAAAAATGATGCACGGGCTGCGTTCTCAGACGAGGTGATTTCAGACAGATAAATGATACGTGATGGAAGCTAATATGTCCTGTTATTGCTGGCGCAGACTGCAACTTCCTGAACATTATTAATGTGTTACAGACTTCAGAATGTGACAGATACGAGGCCCTAAAGCTAAAAATAACGGAGCCATTATTCGTACCGTGCATTGATCAATTTACCAGCACTGGCAAATCCACTGTGCAGCCTTTTAGCTCAACAGCATTATCAACTGTTCTGCCTTTACGCAAGCATTTGGCAGGTAATGCAGCTTAAATTGGTACAGTGCTTTTAGAATGAGTCAGATCTCACTGATTGGAGCAAATGTTGTTCCAAGTGTCGCTAACATCTATCTGGCTCTCAGCCATTAGCAGCACTGTGGTTCGTCTGTCTGCTTCGGTGGCAACTTCATCAGAACAGGCACAAAGTCTGCAGAGGGGTGAAGAGAGGAGGAGAAGAGGGGCCGAAAACAAGATTGGAATTCTAATTCTCGCTTTCTCACAGTCCCGCTGGCTCGGCCTCTTGCGTTCCCACCATCTTGCTTTGCCCGTGTTGTTATAATTTTCTCACACTCTTGCTCTCTTCGTCTCTGGCATTGCCCCCCCCTCGCCGCCTCACATGTTGTCTTGTCTCTTGTTTCCTCTCTCACTGGAGCTCCTCTCGTGCTCCCACTAACACCCCAGCTTTCATTCCCTGTGAGTCTCTTTGTCTGTACTCAACGTTATGTTCGACTTTCATACTTTCTTAGAAATCAGCACAATTGTGACTCAGAATTTAGACTTCAAAACTGAGAACTACATATATGAATGGCCAGGTTTGATTCATTTCAGTGTATTTTTGCTCTGCGTGAAATCTCGACATGCTTGTTTTTAATGAAAGAGTAACTTCAGCGAATGATAGCTTGCTGTCTTAAATCATCAACCACATCACCAGCTCTAATATAGGTGCAGCTGGACTGTGGTGACAAAAGAATGGACTTTTACACCATAATGCAGTCATGAAAGGGAAGTCACTTTGTTTAGTCTGAGTAGCTAATGCTAGCAGCTGTCCACAGATCTCAGGCTCGTTTCAATAAACAGCTGGAGCAGCTGAAGAAGTTTGCCAACGTTTCTGCTCGATTGCTGCTTCGCCTAATTACAAATACGGGTGTGTGTGCGATACTTAATAGCAGCATCTGGTGCTGACAGTTTGAATGTGAAAAAAGTGATTCACCCACAGTTTTAAAAAAAGAAATTGACAAAAAACCTTTTCCCCTAGTCCTGATTCGACACAACTATCAAACCCTGGAGGCAGAAATACTGTAGCCAGACTTTGTGTTAATAGACCTCTCTGCACTGAGCCATACTTGTGATTAATCTCTGTCCCTCTTCCACAGCATGTCTTTATCCTGTCTTCCTTCTCTCACCCCAACCGGTCGCAGCAGATGGCCCCGCCCCTCCCTGAGCCTGGTTCTGCTGGAGGTTTCTTCCTGTTAAAAGGGAGTTTTTCCTTCCCACTGTCGCCAAAGTGCTTGCTGATATGATTGTTGGGTTTTTCCCTGTATGTATTATTGTAGGGTCTACCTTACAATATAAAGCGCCTTGAGGGGACTGTTGCTGTGATTTAGCGCTGTGTAAATAAAGTTGAATAGTAAACATATTTTTCCATTTTCCATTCCAGTGGTGACGAATGCTGTAAAGAGCCACCAAGCAACATCTAGCTGGGAACTAATGCTTCTTAAAGCCTGCAGCTCTGATGTCAAGCAGGAACACTGCTGTAACTTCTGATGTAGTTATTTGAATACGTACTGCATTTGTAGTATTGACTGTACCTGGCAGTGTAACCTGTGGCCTAAGCAGGAGAGGGCACATAAGATTTGATGTCACTTTTACGTTTATCCACTGAGATCGGCTCAAAGCTGTGGGCAGATTATGAATCAGGCGAGGCTCCACTCTTACAAGTGTGTACTGTCAATATATAGAAAGCACCATATAAAGATTTCAAATGTCGTGACATATTTGATATCTGACCTCCTTTAAAGTCGAGAGATTGAGCCAAAGAGATTGGCTATTTAAAACATTGTTTCCTGCTGTGTAAGCAATGATGTAACCTCTGACCTTTTCTTCAAGGTCAAATTTCCATAAAATGTGTCTCATCTTTGAACCTTTTGTTTGTATCGTAACATTTAGTGAATGATGTCGGTATATGGATTTCCTAAATATCACGTTGTAGTTTGCGTTCAAATATCTCGTCACCTTTGACCTCTGATCTCACTGTTCCACTTCACAGCTGCCTTTCCTTTACTGCACTACAAACTTTTTAAACAAAAACAAAATGAATACATAGAAAAGAACAATTCCCTTAAAAGTAAATCCTCGGTGCAGGTTTGGACTCTCGGAGAGCTTCTAGTTTTAGTTTTAGAACCCACGTTTGGCTTTTCTTAACATAACTACACTTTATGAGACGTCACAGTGCAGGGTTGTATGTACCAGTGTACTCGGGGAAGCAGATGGACAGCGGTGACTTGCTGATCTTGCTTTCAAAGAGGTCCTTCTTGTTCAGGAAGAGGATGATGGAGGTTTCCTGAAACCACTTGTTGTTACAGATGGAATCGAACAGCTTGAGAGACTCGTGCATGCGGTTCTGTAGGAGAGACATTAGCACGAGTTAACGTTGCTGTTAAACCTCTAACCACTAACACACTGTAAAAAGCACATAACAGAAACACGGGCATATAGTATTCACCTACATGCATACACAAAGCGAAATTAAGAATACCCATATCACATGCACACAATCTTAACACAAAGAGGAATTAAGATTGAATCTAAGAACAGAAGTCCCGGAAGTTCCTCTTGGAAAGTGACACGTATATCTGGGTATGTGTATTTGTATCAACGTATCAGTAACCAACATTATTAGTAATCTAAATAGCAAAGCCATGCTTTTAGCCAGTTAGCTTCTATTACACTGAGTAACTAAGCACAAGCACCCACTCTGGGCCCTGCAGAGTGACGCTTTAAGGAGGAGGAGGTAACTGCACGGGCTAGCAGCATGTATTTGAGGAAAAAGCTGCAGTGACAGTTTGTGGAGGTAATGAACTGTAAAGGCAGAGAGGAGGAGGAGGAGGAGGAGGCTCAAGTTATTACTGCACTTTGAAACTAAAAGCTTTGCAAGTGTTTTCTGACTATATTTATCTTCTTGGCCAAACAGGAACAATGCATGTGCTTCATAAATGAATAATTAGTATCCACTGTTTGGTTGGCTACTAAAATAAGTAGAAGATGAAACAAAACTGAGGCCTGGATTATTTGCTCATACACAATAACAAACCTGTTCATGCTACAGTGAATTTGATTCAGAGAAAGAGTTGAAAGCAGTTTCTCTCCAGTTTGATTTCTTTCCTGCTTAGATCAGGACAGGGGAGCAAAAGCAGCTGATTGGATTAGGGAAAAACAGATCTATAGAAAATTAGGAAATTAAGAAGAGCTTTAAAAAGTTACCAGGAAGAAAGAGAGAGGAGAAAGCCAGACAACATTTTTGGATTGAGCGGTTCACAGACACAAAGAGGCGCTGCTTTCAACTCTCAGAGTGTGCGTACACCTATCGGGGTGGTTTCATACCTGTCTGTGGGTGGAGCTTCTGTAGAAGATCTGACTGCTGATTGGTTAGAGAAGACAGTCGATGGCAACAGTGACAGGAGGAGTGGAAGTAGCCAGAGATGCTGCAGGGCGGAGCTTAGAGCAGGAACAGAAAATGCAAGGGACCCTGCCGCCCCAACCCAAGTCCCACTTCCTTTTCAAACCCCCCCCCCCCCTCTATCCCACATACACACACATGCATCTCAAGTGCTAAAAAGAAAGTGTTTAGGCAGGAAGACAGTATCCACATACAGCAGTCGTCTCGTTAAAGGGTGGGGGGATACGCCTGTGTTCGTAAGAGCGTTCCAACAGAAATGAGATAAGGAGGTGACACAGAAAAAACAATGCAAGAGCTGCTGGAGTAGACGCAATAGAACAACACAGCAACAGTACTGAGTGTAGCGTGACCCGTGTTGATGTCTCTCTAACACACTGATGCTTTTGAAAAGGTCAGAAAGCCGGCGAGCGGCTCTTTCAGCTCTTCTCTGTCCTCTGAAACAGCCCACGAATAAATCTTGGCTATAAGAAGTTTTCCTGTTCTACCAATGGCAGCATATCTGCAAGTGTTGAAAGGCTTTAAGAAACATTCACTCAAGCAATATATTTGAAGCTGTAACTCACACGTGTCATCAAACAGAAGTGTTATAAATGTCATGTGTGTGGGTGATTATGGGATGTATAATGTCAAGGAGTTCATAACAGTGAAATGTGAATGAACGAGGCCTTTGGCCCTATTTTGTTTTTTGCCACCATTATTTATTAATATATAATAATAATAATAATACTGATAATAACAACACATTGATATAATGTAACAGTTTCTTCCCAAAAGCCATAGCCACCCTGAGCTCACACCTGACGACACAGCTCCACCCCCCAATCCAAGGACTTCCCTCTGTACATAAACTACCGTCAATAGTGTGCAATACTTCATTTCTGTGCAATTACCCACACTCTAAATATATAACACTATTTATTTGTATATTTGCACACTAACTGTGCACCTCACCCTCCTTTCTTTTCCCACACGTCTGCAGATGTTGTGGATCTCACTGTACATGTGTATAGTGACATTAAAAGACTAAGTCAGGTGACTTTGGCGATCTCTAGTATTCTGGGAGTTCTTGGGAAAACTATTTCACACGTCATTAAACACAGTTAAATGCAGGCACGGAGCATGGCGTCATGTAGCATGAAACAGCCTTCGAAACAAGTCAGCAGACAGAGCAGTGAGGACTGCAGACGCATGATCTCGGTCTGATAGGGAAAAGAAAAATCTCCCGTCCAGCAAGGATTAGTGTAATGGGAAACATTGCCATTCTAATTAAATCCACAGCCTATCAGCGACTTTGATGAACTGCCCAGAAGGGATATGCAGTATGTATCACTCCCATTACTGCCGGGTTTGGGGGGGGGTATCTTTACCATTCGACTGTGTAACATCCTTACCGTGCGCATACGGACGCATCTGCTAGTAAAACTGACAGAGGATGCGGCAGCTCGTTGAAAACTGTTTGGTTCAACAATATTAGTGTTAATTTGAGAATTACGTCAGTCAATTACAAAAACAAAAAAACTCCAGCTAGTGTTGTCTGAACATATCAGCGGTGTTTACTGCTGGATGCCTGGATCTGTCTTGTAGTTGTGTCTTGGGATTTTCAGCTGTCACATCACGTCTCACGTTCATGACATTAGCAGTACTGTAAATTTCTGTCAAGTGATCATTAAGTACGACACTTTTGATTGAAACTCCTGTGGCACTGGTGCAGAGCTAACAGAGGCAGCCTTTCACGGTCTTTCACGGTTTCTACGTCAACAAATCAGAATCACTATCTCGTCGTTGAAAAAGGTCCAGGCTGTTTCTTTCGGTGGGATTTTGCTTTTTCCATACAGGTTTGTAAAGACAAATGCACGACAGTGAAACAGCAAGCTCAAAGCTACGCCTGTTTACAACTGCACCGCTATTTATACGGAGGCACAGAAACAACAGATTTTAAATGCAAGCGGCAAAAACAGGTCAAAGCTATTTGTGAGCACGTTTTGTGATGGATATTTCCTCTCCTTGAGCGCCCGTCTTCTGGTGCTCCCAGCTCAGAGGGAAGCTTGATGACAGCTGCATAAATAGATGAGCACCTGAACACATTTCGACTTCCTGGAATTATCCCAGGATTCACTTTATGCTTATAAATAGCAGCGAGTGCTGTGCATTCAAATCAGCTTATTTGTTTTAGGTTACGCGATATAATCGTTAGGGATCCTCTGTGGTTAATGTAACCACTTCTTTCTTCTCTGCACTGACGACACTTCACCCGTTCCGGACTCTACGGTCGCTATGTTGAATCTCTTCCACGCAGCAAGTGGAACATTCGCTGTGTCCAAGTTAGAAATTTGTTTATTGTACGTTGCAGGGAAGAATAATTTGCATGGGGAAAAATAACTCGCATGTACCTTTGCATTCAGTTACAACTTTTGTTAAACAAAAAAGTTGGAAAACTATTTTCCGTGGGGACTTCAGCGTCCTCACGTATTCTGCAGCAGGAAGTGAGTAAAAGCCCAGAGGATAATTCCACAGAAGTTCATTGTGTAGCACGACGTGTGGTTTACCACAGAGTCAGTCTGTGGGTCCTAACGGGAATGCATTAGGTATTTATATATAACCCTTTCAGACGTGCACGGCTTGACTTCTTCAGACATTTCTCCATCCCTGTCACAAGCTTTATGTCCGCTTACATGTGACAAGGATAGATCTATCTTTATACTGGCTGCTTGTCGTGTGTGCCGTGACCTTTGTTTTCCTAAATCCAGAATGCATAAACGTGGGACGGATTCACTGGAATACAGAGAGAGAGAGAGAGAGAGCACAGCTGTGAACACGTGTCCTTACCGTGGTCTCGTCCTCATGCAGCACCTGGTCATATCCGCTGAGCGCCACACAGAAAATAATGGCTGTGACATCCTCAAAACAATGAATCCACTTCTTCCTCTCTGACCTTTGACCTCCCACATCAAACAGCCTGATGGACACAAGAGACAAACACGGGAAACAAGATCAGATTTTTTAACACAAACATAATTTCAGTCGTCAATTATTACATTTGTACAGAATAGAAATAATAAATTAAATTCAGTCAAGTCAAATTAGAAGGTGATTCAATTTGAAGCTCATTTCGAAGCATGATTCAATTTGAGAACGACTTCTTAGTAGACGTCCAAACTGACGGAGATCCGGGGAGTAAAGCAGCTTTCAGTCCGTGGGTATAACACAGTCCTAATAACAGGTTTACGTCCACACAGAAGGACTCTGGCCTCACTCCTGGACCTGAAGGTGCTCTGAGGATGTCTGATATTAACAGCGTGCCGAGCGCCGTCACAAAGATCTTCTTGAATTTCCTTCTTTTCTCCTCAGAATCTGATTTTTGAAACAGTTTGTGGTTTAAAGAAACACAGAAACAGTTTTTTAACCTGCCTTATGCTGACATCATTTCCTTATACTGTTATTTTGGATATCACTGATGATGATCTGACATGTGACTTTCACTTATTCACGCTCTTCAGATGAACAAAGGAGCTCTTATATTTGCTGTCAGAAGGTTGCTATTAGGATTTCCTCTGCATGAGCGAGGACAGTGTCTCTGTATATGCACACTGTACCTGCTGACTGCAGTGTGTACAGATCAGGGTGTTAGCCTGATGCTAAATCCACACAGGAGATACACACACACACACATGCACACGCACGAAACATGTACACTGATACTGATACGCCCTCACTATCACCCTCCCTCCCCCGAATCCAACGCCTCCTCCCATGCTTACCTCCCATCCGATGTGGACAGCGGATCAGCTGGAGGCGCGATCGAAGATTGCAGCGCTCCCAGATCAGCTGTACACACTGGAATACTCTCCCATGTTGCTTGTCTGTGTTTTATTGTGTTATGTTGTGTTGATATCTGTGCACTCCTGTATTATCCTTTTGTGTTACACATTTCAATATTTTTTTTCCCTTGCTACCTAGCCTGACCTGTCTCCCCAATGTGATGTTTGTGTATTGTATGTACGGTCGGCAAGGTCTGTCATCTCGGTTGTGGGCAACTGCAACTGACAAATAAAGGCTATCTCATCTCATCATCATCTCATCATCTTATATTTGCTGTCAGAAGGTTGCTTTTAGGATTTCCTCTGCATGAGCGAGGACAGTGTCTCTGTATATGCACACTGTACCTGCTGACTGCAGTGTGTACAGATCAGGGTGTTAGCCTGACGCTAAATCCTATCAGGGTTTTATCACAGTGAGTGAAATGGAGCTTCAGAGTATCTGGATTTGTTTCTCCCGTCTCTCCTCTGCAGCGACAGTTTTCCGGATCGATTACCACAGACACGTGGCAATTTCTGACGACAGGTTTGATTTTCTGAGGACTACACTAGAGCTGAAACTGTAGAGGTAGCACAACATCTGTCACATGTATACAAAAACACACACTAACCAAAAAACAGGAGTGTGCTGCACTGAAAGTAAGTCAACTGACGTTGCGAATGACCAGATTCTGATGTGCAATTTTAGAAAAGAACATAACAACCACCCTAAAGGGCTTAATCCACAGTGAGATGAAGTCAGTCAAGTCTGTGATGGGTATAATGGTAGGTAGGTTCATGGGTTACACCCAGGAGAGGAACACTGTAGCCTCCCACACACTGCCTGACTGCTAGTAATAGCAACTGAGCTGACAATATTTAGGCTTCTTCAACAAAGCACACCCAGCACAACTCCTACACAACAGTGAGAGTGACAGAGGAAAGCATCACTCAGCAGAACGAGCTGCACGATATAACCCAAGCAAAAGAAGGAGGAAAAGCAAAACAAGCATTAGCTGCCAAACGTGATGTGCATCCATCCAGAAAAATAATTGGTGTCTATGCTACACTTATTAACCCCTCTGCTGTCTTCAGTTAGGACATGAATGTGTGCTTATACCTGCACACATCCACATAAGTAGGGCGGAAAATGAGCGATTAGATTAGACGCCAGAACAGGACTCGCCCCTTCTCTTTCCCATAATGCCTCTCCTCTCTGTCATCATTCCCACGGCTCCTTGTTCTAATTGAATCAGAGCTCATTTAAAAAGAAGGGAATCATAAATATAGACACTTGTTTAAAGCATTTAATCTCATTAATTACAGGCTGGAGTTCCTACTGTACGCTTGGATAGAGGAACAGTAAGAGGCACCGCTGAGAGTAAAGCACAGAGCGCACACATTGTGGTAGCTGTCGCTTTGGATACTGACCTGAAATGAAGGTTTTTGAAGGTAAAGTGTGTCTCGACGATGCCTGTGGTCTTCACTCGGGTCCTCAGGATGTCCTGCTCTGTGGGCTGGTAGTCCGCCGCACCAATTCGATCTAGGCTGTCTAGATAGCTGCACACAGACACACAAAACTCAGAATCTGACACAACAACTGTTTGTGTACCCATACAACAACTGCAGGAAAATACCACGTGTAAATGAGGTCCAAAAACATCAGCGAGCCATTGTTCTCACAAATTTCCCTGAAGTGTCCTTTACATCCACCAGGAGCTCATGTAAGTGGCTCAATGTTGCTGACTGCATTGACAGAGATGTGAAGTGAATGGATTTGTGGTGCTATAGCCTACTTTCAATTTAAGCACAATCTGACACCCACCCACCCACCACTGTAGATCTGTAAATATCTGAGCTAATTCCAGGTGTTTCTGTTCTTTCCCTGCTCCTTCTATGGGAAGTGAGCCTCAAATCAGCACTGCAGCAACAGCAATGTGTCACATGGTTTGATATCTGATTGTAGAAATCTATTTTAGTAGCTCAGAAATGTTGATTAAATTTTGGTTTACTGGATAACAGCAAACCTCTCGCTGCTACACATTAGAGGAATAACGTCTGTCTGAAATACAAAGTTACCACATGGAGCAGCCACTTGGTAACAAGTGAGGAAGGGGAATGGGAGGATTCACTTATGTAATGGAATATCCCTGGAAGTGGACCTTTATTTTTTAATGTGGACGTATAAATCAAATAATCGTGAACAGCAGAATCCAGAGAATCGTTCTCTCAGTCACTCGAGCTCTCACACTATCTACTGTAGCACACAGCTAAGGGCGACAGAAGGAAGAGCTACAGTTATGTTAGAGTCACTTTGTGATTGTTAGGCTTCCTCTTTAAAACCTGAATACTGCTCTGGTTCCAGCTAATGTGCACCTTGGAAGGTTTAATCCCTCATTTTTTCCTTTCTTATTTATTCCCTTCTTCAAATTAAGATCAATCTCACCATCGGGGCAAAGGACACAGACAGTAAGTAACATTTACAAAGGTTATAAAAGTGTTCATGAAGCGCCTTCCATAGGCGAATGGTCACAAGTGCTGGACACAAATAAAGTAAAATAAATAAGAAAATTAAAAGCCATAAAAAAGATGCATAATAAATTAAAATCAGTAAAAGTATCAACTGAAAACCAAGTTTAAAGTCCACAGAGTCATCTAAATGTAACTGTAATAGGTGACTAGCCCAAAGCTTTGGTGCCACAGATGCATATCTGTAATCTAGAAACTGTTCAAAGTGTTGTTTCAGAGCTGTTAGGAGGATCATTAGTTACTTTTAAAAGACAAAAGCTAGAGAGATGACGAGAAGAAGAAATGGATGGTACGCTGTCACAGCTTCAGCGATAAGAACAACTGATTACAGAGAAAGGAATCTGAATTATATTGTGATTATAATGTGAAAGCTGTAAGGAGGACACAAGAAGACTGCATATTTTTATCCTGAGCAAAGATGACAGTGTGAACAGCTGAGCCTCGATTTATTTCTGAAACTGAAAACAAACAAGCACCACATCCCGAAGATGTGCGCACCATGTTTCTACACAGCATCCGTTGACTGGATTAGTGACTTGGTGTTAAAGCATGTTTCAATTCACAAAATGAAAGGATGCTAATTAGATTACAAGGCAGTCAGTCAAACAAACCAGAGCACTTCATTACAAAGCAATCCAAAGCAGATCAATTATGACGAGTGGTTCATACAATTTGTGTGAACCACATGGTATTTCAAACTGAAAAGTCACAAACATTTTGCAAAGAAACAGCAGATTTCCAAAACCTAGCACGTGGGAAATGTTAATAATGAGCCCAAAGTACTGCGAGGAGCTTAGAAGGTTTACTAAGAAAGAAGGAAAGGTCAGTCAGACTTGCCAAAATTGCTGAGTCTTATGGATTTGCCATTCGTGACCTTCAGGAGGTCTGACCCTCTCTAACAAGAACACATCCGCTCCTCCTGTTTGCTGTTTCCATTCTGTTGTTAGGCTTCACAGAAACACCTTTTCACACGAACTCACACTAACACAAATGCCATTATATAATGTACAGAGCTGCAGTCCCACAAAGGTCTCAAACACACAGTAATGTCAACTACATATCACCTTCGGACAGGCAGATGACGTTTTGTAAGCTGTGTTAGGCTGTTTTTTAGCGGACATACTTCTTGGTACGCTAGGTCAATGAACACCGACCTCAGGAGTACATACAACATTATGGCTTATCACTAAAAGAATGCTTGACCCAAAAGCAACTTTCAACAGACTTAATGCTGATCTGCCACGTCATTGGGCTTTGGCTACTAACTAATGTGTAGCTGGGTAGCTAGCTAAACTAGCAAACCAGACATGATAAGCCCAGCAGATGATGTTTGGAGGCGTAGGCTTCTATAGAGTTATATTTTACTAAGGGGGGAAATACAGGGTCATTGTTTATTAAATTTCCAGTAAAGTGTTTAATAATTACAACAGTGGTTAACTTAATTAGTGCTGTGCCAAGGAACAATGATCTCTGACACGGTCAGACTGATCGCTAACTGCTAACTGCTCAGCAATCAAGCTGATTTCTACCTTATGTTCCAGTCCAGACTGGAAAACCAGGTAATATGGATAATGGACAAGATTTCCAGCTGTGCTTGATATTCCCCACTGCTTATGATTTGATGTGTATTCTACAGCTAAACGTTTTATTCTGATATACACCTTATCTGTTTCTGAAAATGACGAGAATCCAATCACGGTTCTTACGTAAAATGGGATTTCAATAATTATCTCTTTCATGTTTGCTGTGATTCCAAATGTGATTAAAGTTGGGGAAAACTCTAAACTGGGCTAGTTATGTCCATGAAAATGGACTAATAAACCTCTGTGAGTACAACAGCCCGCAGTATTGTTAACAAAGCTATAACATTGAACACTAATTAACTAAAACCGCGATAAAGTGCCATGGAAGAGCTGCATTTCTAAATTGTTTTTGGAGTAATAGCCAACCACAATAACAGGAAACCAACCCGACAGGGACATCTTACACAGAGAGTACGAGAGAGCCAGATATATGGAGTACAGCTGTATTGATCCCCTGCTGTATAAACTCAAGTGCAGTGACTCTATGTGAGCCATTTACTAGTGCAGTGGCTCACTACAGAAACACAATCCATCAAGCAAGAGCCATAAGCAGCCTGTCAGCTCTGTACTTACGGTAACACAAAAAGCTTCTCATGTTTACATTAAAGCAACGATTTATTGTATAAACATCACAATACATACAGTACACCCATATACTCTATCTTCAAGTATAAACTAAATAAAATTTGTTATTACCATTGTAACAGTGACACAGAATTTACTATCTCCATGTAGCATTATGTTTTTTTATGGCAAGAGAGGGGTTGGCTTAACCGTCTTAACCCATAGCTGTTGCTAAGGAACCAGCCTTTAGTTGGTTAGTGTCCCCTACTGCGATGTCCTGACACATATTTAAAACCAGCACTTTTCTACAGAAGCAGCAGCTACGTGATGCAAACCCATGAAAGCTGGCCACAACATAAAAGTGCTCTGAGTCAACAGAGGAAAAATCCCTGTCATTACTTAGCACGAATGAGAAGAAGATGGACCAGGAAATCACACACACACACACACACACACACACACACACACACTGCAGTGGACAAACCAGCATCATTGTGTATAGCAGTGATCTAATAAATGATCGACATGGCTAAAGCAGCTTTGCATTATGACCCAATAACATGTACAGTGAGTCTAAATAGTCAAATGTAATGCAAGCTGTAGAATCAATATACTGAGCACAAAACAGAGACTGTGACATTTAACTGTAACGTTTATCCAACATCGATGACAGAGTGTTTGTAATAGCTGTGCATTATGCACGAGCTCTGTATTAAAGTCTTTTTAGCCTGATGAACTCAGCCAATACTTACAGCATCCATTTAACTACTTTGCCCGGTATTTTTATGTAATTTCATATGTGCAAGTTTGATGTTCACATTTTGAATGACTGACTGTGTCATAAAGGCAGTGGATGTAAATCACAGTCAGAGTGTATGTGCATTGTGCTAAATAGGTCAGCCCATGCAGGGTATTTGCACAGAGACAGACAGAGAGGTGCTTCAGGCAGGACTCTGAATAGACCCTTCTGCTTTCTATGCAATAAAAACACATTAGATGCACTCATGAGTACCAACACACAAAAAAGTACTATTAATATTATTAATAACTGCCAACTTTGGACAGTTTTATAACATTCCCCACATGAGAAATGTATCTTCTGTTAAGGGTTTTCAATAAAGACACACACACACACACACACACACACACACACACACACACACACACACACACACACACACACACACACAGGTTGAACCTAGTGTGGTCTAATCATGTGATAAGTGTCCTATCAGTTCATTGGCTGGTTGCTCTGCTCTGCTCCACAGGCCACAACATAATAGGCAGAGTGCATCAATCTTTAACGTGACATTTAGCACAGACAAACTACACACACAGACACACACACACACACACACAGTGGATGTTACTTAAGTTACTGATTACATGTAAATGCTGATAGGAGTATGTTTGTAATCTTTCACTTTGCCTCCTTCTCCATTTCTCTCGCTCTCTCGTCGTGCCTTGTGACCTTTACATGACCTTTTATTAGCTTTTCTCTCGCAGCCTGTATCTTTAAATGATAACATCCATGTAACTTTCACTGAGTCCTCTGCCACGATCATTTTTCTTGATGTCGTGCTGTAATTTTACTGGCTGTAAGAAGCACAATTAAACGACAAACACGGCACTTGAGGGAAATGACTGCTTCTTCTTCCTCTCTACCCCACCCACTCCCTCTCTCTCTCTTCCTACCTACACGTGCACTCAGCATAAATTAGACCCAGTAATGGCGATTGACTGTAATAGGCGGGGTATGATTGTATGAATAAACAGTAGTGCGTATGTGTTTAAGTTCACGTGTTTTGTTTAAAGCGGTGTAGCAGCTACTAATGACTCATGTATTGATCTGGTCTCAGTAAATCAGGGATCTGCTGACGCAAACACAAAGACAAATATATTTGCTGTGATGATTTGGTGCATCTGTGGGGATCACTACAAACACTTTGTGTCCACAGCCACCAAAGGGATGGGAATCATGCTTAAACTCAGGGTTCCCCCTACTGAGCCGACAGTCTTATCAAACGGGATTTCTAGTTTTTTCCTCGAAATTCACAAAATGCTAAAGTTTACTGTCTGTTGCTTAAAGTTTGAAGCGATTTGCTTTAGTCCAAAGTTACGCAGCAAGTTGTGTTCAGCGATCAACTGCAGGCAGCACGCTTCTCAGGTTGTTAACCATGCAAGCTAGCTATAAGCTATTAGCATTAGCCGGAAACGTCCCAGCTGCTGAGGTTTTGCAGACAGTTGACGGCAACATTAACTTGTCGGCCGTGTTGGATGTGTGATACTCGTGTTGTTTGTGTTTGTAATCCTTCAAAGATGTCTGGAATTAAATAAAGATTTCAATGTAAGATGAAGCAAACGAGGTCCAAGTCGCACTGACCTACAGACCACACAGTTCCCCAACCTCCTTGTGATTGCTTTGGCTGCTAGCACACTGCTGTAATTTTGTTTGAAAGGAAGTGACGATGCTGTCTACAAACACAGGCCAGCTGCTCTTTTCTGAGATGTCGCTGAAAAATGCGACACAAACCGGAAATGGAGCCAAATTTGTGTCCTTTGAAACAACATTCGAATGTCTTCTTTTCCCGTCTGTGGCTCATAGTTAGCAAGTATTTGCAGACAGACATCGAAAACTAAAGAATTACAGCCAACTGTGCCAACGAGTGCAGTCATCGGGTGACGTCTGTTAAACAGTCAGTGATTGCTGCACAGTCTTCATTCACAAAGCGATCTCATTAAACTAACTTTTGGATCAGATTTAGGTTTTTATTTTTGTTATAATGGATTCAGTACTGATATCGGTAATGTTTCCAGCCTCACAACAAAAACACGCAGAAATCAGCACATGGACGTACTACTGCGCTGAATCGTTGAGCTGGTACTCTCGAGCGCGACTGAAGCACTCCTGGATGCCCGAGTCAGACCACAGACGCATCATGGCGGAGAGCAGCTCAGCAGAGTAAGGCTCCGTGTCCTCCATACGACTGACCACATCGCACACCATCTTAGCATCCGCCTGAAAGAAAACACAGCAGGGAGGCAGCTCCAGGTTAGCGCTGTCAGTGGAGTGCAGAAGAGCATCATAGCATCATAGGGATTATGAGACGCTGGAGTACAACAGTGTAGCACTGTGTAAACAATGTAATCAAACCATCTTTGTGAGGAATATTTAGAATGTAAAAGTTTCAGACGTAGCACGAAATGTGTACACGTGTAACACGCGTGTGTCCAGTATTAGCTTTAGAGGGCAAGCAGAAAGGAAGATAAAACAGAGTGACAGCCATTTCTTCTCTTGGTGCAATGTTTCCACAGGAAGTGATGTAAAAACCAGATCAGCACAAAGCTGCAACAACATACAGACAGTCGACTTCAGACATTTGGACTTTATTGGCTAATAACAGCAAATACAAACAAAAAAGACCTCTTTCAACATTTCAGAGCAGCTGGGAGGGACAGAGCTTTTTTAGCCTGTTTGTTTTTAGCTGCAGAGGCCCAAAGAGGCGGTTGTTGTCGTGCAGCTGTGATCTGCTTCCTTCAGGGGCACAGCCAGCTGATCTGCACTGGCTGCCTCCTGGACAAAGACGGCAGCTACATCAGCTCCTGATAACTGATACAGCTGAAGAAGAGTCGCTGTTTGGGGCATGTGATTACAAATGTCAGCGCCGCGCTCATAGCTTTGGGTTATACCCAAACTTTAACATTTCATTCTTGTAAAGTATCAAACATATTTTTTTATTATAACTAGGCTGTTCAGTGTTTATTTCAGCTTGCCAATAAGCTCAGAGTAAAGCAGCTCGGAGATCCACAGCGTTTGATCCCAGCCCCCTCCCGGCCTTCGCTCTGTCATTATTGATTTCTTTTCTCTGCACTTACATGATCGTTGTGCCAGAACGCTCAAGCCCT
>NC_086233.1:63507373-63614873 GCF_036321145.2 Pelmatolapia mariae | reverse complement strand
GGGATCTTTCACTTGTTAGGCGAGTAATTGTCATATAATTCCACTCATGGTGCTGATACAGATGACAAATACAGACACACCACCTCTTTCACCCTGCCATTCCCTCCCTCTCTGCAGCAGTTGCTCAATAACGTACGCAATGAAATATTTAATTGTTGTTCAGCCCTCCTGTAGACTCTCCCATTGGAGCCCCCCCCCCACCCACACACACACACACACACACACACACACACACACACACACACACACTCAGATATATATATACACAGCTGTGTGTGTGTGTGTCTGGTCCACAGTTTGCACCAGTGGAGCTTCTGTCGCCACCCTCACGGGGCTTCCTGCAACCACACCCAGTGCACCACACACATACACACTGAGAGGGAGGAGGCAGCGTACAGTATGTGCTGTTATACGAGTAGATCGTTAAGATACACTTAGTCGATAGCAGCCAGAGTGCAGGGGGAAAAATCAATCTAGCTGTGCTCAACCCTGAGATGCATGTAGACACAGAGTAAAAGCATTGTGCACATCATCACATGTTTCTGACTCCACTTTTTGTTGATTACAACGTTGCAGTACTAACCCTCCAAACAGGATCTCATTACAGCAGGAAACTGATACGCACCAAGGTTAGTGAGCATGTTTCCACCACTCGGGTTGACGCGTTATCTCTGATTTTAATTTCAGAGACATGTCTCTCATCCTCGCCGGATCTGTTTCTTCATTGTATAATTCACAGCCATTCGAGCAGTTTGCAGACTTTTTTAGGACGTCTTTCAAACAAAGTGCAGCTTAAGAAAAACAGTCCAGTAAGTAAAATGATGCACTGTTATAGTTACAGCAGTTCCATAAATGAAATGAGACATTATCCCGACCAGCAAGATATTTTTACTTGGTTACATTTCACATGGTTGCACACACAAATACCCCACATTTACTCTTCACAGTGTTTCCCACACACTTTAGCTGGGCTGGCTGCAGCATGCATTTGAGCATTTTTCATTTGTAGTTTCTCATCTATCTGAGAGAAGTGCCAACAAGACAAACCCCTTGCTCTTATTTTGAAAGTTCACTTGCTACAACCCCTTCCTGTCTCACACAGCCCTACTGGCAGGTCCCCGGGACCATTCAGCTGCCCCTCCAGTGAGCGTCTCTTGTCCTGCAGTTGGATGAACTCCAGCTCCACCCTCACCGCGTCCCCTCCACAAACAGAATCCAGTTCTCTGGACCACGCTGCCGTCAGCTGTCCTCTCATTCAAACAAAGAACTTTCAAGCACCTCTTTATGGATAGATCCCTATTCTATCGTCCAATAAAGAACGAAATCCTGGTCATGATCGTAAAAACCCGTACCATTCCCAGTGTGAATGAGAAAGAACCAGGCCACAGGTGGGAAATGAATGAGTTTGTAGACTACGTTTGTGACAGGTGGATGGACTAAACACGTGAATGCGAACCAACACACATGTAAATTTAATATATTCTGTTTTTAGATGATTTTGTGCACGTTTTGTGACATTTACTTAAAAAACATTTTCCTATCAGGGCATCCATTTGTCTGTTAAAAAAGTTCACAACATTTTCTGCCTTTTACAAGCAAAACCGTCTCTTTCACTCTTCAACCATCACTCCTCATGCTCCATGCTCTCCTTCACTCTCCAAGTTTCTTTCTTGTTGTGACTTTGGAGTATCAGTTTCTCATCCAATCGGCCTCTCTGTCACTCACTGTCTCTTTCTTCTCATACTTCGTCTATTCTTAGATCCAGCAGTGAGCTGTCACCCTTTCCTATTTACAGACATACCTCATCCTCAGAGTCTGCAGGCAAACCACACACACACACACACACACACACACACACACACACACACACACACACACACACAGTGAGTATAAAATAAAGTTGGAAACATGAAAACAATGTTACTGAGAACAGATTGAAACATCAAGAGCTAAAGGAGTTTGAATGAAACCTGCTACACTTTTAACAAAAAACACTCGAGTTTCAAACTGCGCGGCTCTCCTATAAAGCAAAGACAAATAAAGAAGAGCTGAGGTCTTTAGGATAACAAGTAGTTCCTATACTTGGATGCTAGCTCTCCGACACATTAATTATACATGTTGTATATTGCTGCCTATGGATGCGCTCTGTGCCCGAGTTTATTTCCAGTTTTCTATCTAAAGCGTCGTATCGCTGCGAGCATTTTAATGTTCGTATTTGACAGGCATTAAACGCAAACAAGGACGTTTGTGCTGGACAGAACCTCGAGTCAAAGCCGAGGTTTCCCCGGGGTGTTGTTTGGTGACATTAACCAGGCATCTCTGCTGTTTGATAATTTTATTCTGGCTGGCTTCATCATCTCCAAAGACTGACTGTACTGTCACAACTGAGTGTAACGAAGAGGAACGAGGATCAGAAACATCCTCGGGGAGGCTGATCTGCTCGGCTACAATGACAGCGGGTGAATTATAACTGTACACTTTTGTTCCTGACTATGAAGTAACTGCTGCAGTTTGCACACGTAGACCTCGGGAATATCAGGAGAATCAGGCCCAGCTCGCAGCTGATGTTGTGTGAAAACAACTTGCTCCAGCTAGTTGAGGTAGGAGGTTAAAATAGCCTTCTAGGCACTTCGTTTTACAGTTTCTAGGAATTATCCACTTGGGACGAGACTTCAGGAAAAATCCATGACAGACTACTGAGGGCTAAATCTCCCAGAAGGCCCGAAGAGCTTGGGGATCGCAGCAGTTGGCAGAAGCTGCTCTTGAAAGGAATGACTAGGCCGCTCAGTTTCAGCTGCTAGAAACTGGTTAGAAAGGGAAGAGTTGGATGGAGAAATTACTTGCAAGAAAGGTACAACTGCAGCTATTCAGTTGAAAATCAAAGAAGTTAGCTGAAAAGAAAAGATTTAATAGGTGAAAATTCAACCAAACTTCTTAAATGTGTCAGAAACTGAATTTATCGTGTTGGTTTTGTAGATGACAAATGTCATCAAATTCAAGGTTTTAAAGATTTTGTTGAGAGGAATATGAAAGTGCCACCTTAAATGAGAGAAAACATTCGCTATTTTCACATAGCCACCGCATTCATTGATAAATGGAACTAATCGTTAGACAAAGAAACAACTGTGCAAAATTTAGATCTGTGGCCATCTCCTGCCATTAACACAGTAGCGCGATTGATTTCAAACTGCAGATCATCGACACCAGAGAGTCACAAGACTGCGCGAGCTGAGGGTGAGAGCAGAAAAGCTTTGTTGTGTGAAAAATCTAATTTCTCCTGAAATAACACAGTTGTTCTCCTTAAATGCAGACAATCAAAGCAGAATGATCAAACGAGGCTCCATACAGCGACTGCAGTGTTGCACTGATCGAACACAATCCCTGTGTTTGCTAAGAGACAGTGAGGAAGAGGAGAGGGGGCAGAGAAAGAGCAAAGAAGTGTGTGAACATGTGAAGAGGGAAACTGTTGGTACCCCCAGTTTCAACCAATAGCCAAAAAACCACATCCAATCGCGTGAAAGATAGCCGGTCACGTGACTGCGTGGCTGTGCGCTCCACAGAGCTAGCCCGGTTGCTACGGTAACTGGCCGGTATCCTAGAGACAGGAGAAGGGGCTTATAGAAAACTGAATGGTAAAAAAGAGAAAAGACAGAGACGGGCCAGAAGGAGAAAACCTGTCCTGCATTCACACTAAAAACAGGAGGCGGGGCTTTAACGAGTGGGTACAGTGTTGGTTGGTGGGGCCGTCATTATCACATGTAACAAAGGCTGTTATGAATGTTTGCCTTTACAATGCATCTCACTTATTCTGAAGTATTTCTAAGGTTATCGTTGGGCAAGAGTTATCGCTGGATCAGAAATAAGTTTGCTTTGGACAGTTATTCTATTATTAATATACATATTAGAAAAGAGAATAAATAGTTCCTGCAGTTACACATGCAGAGGGTACAGGGCAAGTTAACTGACATAAACTTCACAAATGTAATATCAGATCACAAAATCTCTCATATTTCTTTTTCTTCGTCGTCTTCACCAAATATGAAAATCTGAACGTGTTTGTTTAATGTTACCATTTAATGATCGATCAACAGCAACAGCGTAACATAGCTCTCTGCTGACATTTTACTAATAATGCGTCACAAAGCGGTGAAAGTGCTGCGGTAGAGCTTTTGCTGACACACTGATTCTGATGCTGCATTTACACCAAGCACAACATCAAGTTTGGTCTTGACTTGTGTGAATACAGCTGTTTGGAGACCCATGACTATTCAACCTAACAGCCAGCAGGAAGAAGAAGCCTGGTTCTGCTGGAGGCTGTATATGATTGGAGGCTACTTCCTGTTAAAAGTGAGATTTTCCTTACCACTGTCGCCAAGTGCTTCCTCATAGATGTTTGTCTGATTGTCGGAGTTTTCTTTCTTACAGTATAAAGAGCCTGAAGATTTGGTCCTATATAAATAATATTCATTTCAATTTTATTTGAAGTCTTAACCTTAATTACATCCGTCCACTTAGCAGATATAAGTGGACAGATGTGAGCAGGAAACTAAAGTTAATGAGTTAGTCGTAACTGTAGGATCTTATTTGTTAACCAACAGTTAAATAGTTAAAACACATTACACTGGGGAAGCCCTGCCATTATGGGTTTTATTATTACTGCCCACATGTCTGCATGAAACTGTATCTCATATTTACTTTGGCTTTGAATTTGAAAGAAACGTTTTGTTCAGTATAAAAACTGACGGGAGCAAAAATCGAGACAGATTTTCAGTATCAGCCTTTATAACACATGAAAAATATTCATACGTCTTCTCAATAGTTATGACAAAATTGGCTATTGTTGATCACAACAATGCAAGAATATGTGTGTGTGTGTGTGTGTGTCTGTGTCGTTGGGGGTTGTAGTCCCACATGAGCTTGTGACAGCCTATGTGGGTGCTTTGGTCTATCTAACACTCATCCTGTTGTGATAAAACTGTGCACTGTTAGCGTGTGTGTGTGTGTGTGTGCGCGCACATGTGTGTATGTCAGCACCCTGTGGGCAGAACTTTCTGCAGCACAAGACTAGAAAGCAGCACTAGCTGCTTGGCTGACTGGGTACTTTACACACACACACACACACACACACACACACACACACATGTCTGGTTTGCTATCTTCGTGGGGACATCCCATTGACATAATGCTTTCCCTAGCCCCTTACCCCAACCCTAACCATTAAAAATGAATGCCTAACCCTAACCCTTACCCTAAACCTAACCATAACCTAATTGTAACCCTGACAGTAAAACCGCATTTTGAGTGTGAAAATTGCTTTCAACCCCGAGGGGACCTGGATTTTGGTCCCCACGGTGCAGAAAGTCCCCACCAGGATAGTAAAAGTCAGATTTTGGTCCCCACCAGGATAGTACGAACCCGTACACACACACACACACACACACACACACACACACACACACGCACCCTATCCCTCCCCCCTTCCCTCCTCTCACCACTCAGCCCATTACTCGGGTCTATTCAGGCTGGGCCCCTTTTCTCTCTCGTTCTGTTAGAAAGCAGAAGAATGGTGAGGAGAAGCAGCTCTGGATGGAGCACCACCACCCAAGCAACACATACACATAAACTCAGAGAGGGAGAGAGTGAGGGGGGATATTACTGAATGCATGACAGCACTCATACAGGACTCACTATAGCTCTGAACTCACAAAGGGCACATCAGAGCACAGAGACATTAGGTCTTGCTCTCTCTCTTTCTTTATCCACCAGCACTTCCACTGTGTGCCAGCCTCTTCACAGCCTCCAGTCTCCTGAACCAATGCATTCAGCTGTGCTGTAGCCCTGTGAGTTTACATCATCCATAAGACCAAAATGGAATATCAGACATATCAGTTCAGTTTTCTTAGATTATCATAAAGGCACATTTCAAGTAAATCTACTATTGCAAATACACAAATATTCTAGCATTTTTAATTTTCTTTTTAATCTACCATTTACACCCTTCTGTTAATCTGCCTTTCTATCATTAAGTATTAATGATATGAACTCCACAAACCATACTACTCCTTTGGAGTAAAAGACGAGGTTAAAGAACTGCTGCAATCCAGCTACATAGCCTCCTGCAGCATCCTGCAGCCTCCTGCAGCATCCTGCTCTCATCCAGGGCTGTTTGTGGGTGAAATTTAAGCTTCACCAGTGCAAGTGCATCCACTCACACTGCAGTGCAATTTGTTTGCATTTCAAATAGTTCTGTGACCAGGCTTTTAGAACGATAAAGCCAGTCTCATGGCAAAGGCATGTACAGGGTGGGCCATTTATATGGACACACCGTAATAACATGGGAATGGTTGGTGATATTAAAGTCCTGTTTGTGGCACATTAGTATATGTGAGGGGGCAAACTCCTCAAGATGGGTGGTGACCATGGTGGCCATTTAGAAGTCGGCCATCTTGGATACAACTTTTGTTTTTTCAATAGGAAGAGGGCCATGTGACACATCAAACTTATTGGTAATGTCACAAGAAAAACAATGGTGTGCTTGGTTTCAACGTAACTTTATTCTTTCATGAGTTATTTACAAGTTTCTCTTTGTTCACAGCCATTGACATGTCGAAGAGGTTAACACGTGAGGAGCGGATCGAAATTGTGTTGATACCTGGTGAACGCAGTAACCGGGTCATTGCAGCAGATTTCAATGCAAGACACCCTACGAGACCACCCATCTCCCATGCTACAGTTAGCAAACTGCTTGCTAAGTTTCATGAAACTGGTTCAGTGTTGGATTTGCCAAAATGTGGACGCAAGAAAACTGTCACTAGTGAAGAAACATCAGTGGCTGTCCTAGCTTCATTCAGCAAGAGCCCACAGCGTAGCACTCGCCGCATGTCACTGGAGAGTGGCATTAGTCGAACATCCCTTCGGCGGATATTAGCTACTCACAAATGGCACCCTTACAAACTCCAGCTACTGCAGCATCTCAACGAGGATGACCCAGATCGGCGCACAGACTTTGCAGAATGGGCAAAACAAAAATTGGAACAGGACCCTCAGTTCAGAAGATTTTGTTCAGTGATGAGGCAAACTTTTATGTGAATGGTGAAGTTAACAAACAAAACCACCGCTATTGGTCTGACACTAACCCACATTGGATGGATCCCTCCAAGACTGTTGGAACAACAAAAGTGATGGTTTGGTGTGGTATATGGGGTACAACGATAGTGGGTCCATTCTTCATCAATGGAAACCTCAAGGCCACTGGATATTTGAAATTGCTACATGATGATGTGTTTCCCTCTTTATGCACTGAAGCTGGCACGTTCCCTGAGTTTTTCCAGCAAGATGGTGCACCACCACATTATGGGTGCCAGGTCCGAGCATTCCTAGATGAACAGTTTCCTGGAAAGTGGATTGGTCGTCGTGGGCCAGTTGAATGGCCCCCAAGGTCTCCCGATCTGACCCCCTTAGACTTTTATCTTTGGGGTCATCTGAAGGCAATTGTCTATGGTGTGAAGATACGAGATGTGCAGCACCTGAAACTACGGATACTGGATGCCTGTGCTGGCATTTCTCCTGCGGTGTTGCTATCAGTGTGTGAAGAGTGGGAGAAGAGGGTTGCATTGACAATCCAACACAACGGGCAGCACATTGAACACATTTTATAAGTGGTCAGAAACTTGTAAATAACTCATGAAAGAATAAAGTTACGTTGAAACCAAGCACACCATTGTTTTTCTTGTGACATTACCAATAAGTTTGATGTGTCACATGGCCCTCTTCCTATTGAAAAAACAAAAGGTGTATCCAAGATGGCCGACTTCTAAATGGCCACCATGGTCACCACCCATCTTGAGGAGTTTGCCCCCACCATAACTGTGTGTGTATGCCCCTTCACACTGCCCTACACACACACACACACACACACCTACCTACACACACACACACACACAGACACCTACCTACACACACCTACCTACACACACACATACACACACACACACACACACACACACACACACGCACACACACACACACGCACACACACGCACGCACGCACCTACACACACACACACACACCTACCTACACACACACACACACGCACACACACACACACCTACCTACACACACACACACACACAGACACCTACCTACACACACCTACCTACACACACACATACACACACACACACACACACACACACACACACACACTCACACACGCACGCACGCAGCTACACACACACACACACCTACCTACACACACACACAGACACACATACACACACACACACACATACACACACACACACACCTACCTACACACACACACAGACACACATACACACACACACACACATACACACACACGCACCTACACACACACACACACCTACCTACACACACACACACACACACACCTACCTACACACACACACAGACACACATACACACACATACACACACACACACACACACACACACACACACACACACACACATACACACGCACCTACACACACACACACACCTACCTACACACACACACACACACACACCTACCTACACACACACACAGACACACATACACACACATACACACACACACACACACACACACACACACACACACACACACACACAGACACACATACACACACACACACACACACATACACACACACATACACACACACACAGGGTACACCCCATTTAAGACTAAATTTTTTATGAGCAGACAGATGCAGCTTTTTATGAAGTTAATAATTGAAGGAAGAAGAATTAAAGGTGGTGGGTGGGTGGGGGTGGGCGGGGACAGAGAGACAAATACGAGGAGGAAGCTGAGATTTTGTTTGTTTTTACCAGAAGCGAGCGGACAGTGGAGGCCTGCTTTCACTGACTTTTCTTTCATTTTCTGCTTCATCCATATTTCAGTCGCACTGTGTCCTTTGACCTTTCTCTGTTTTCATATTTTCCAGGTGAGCTTTGGTCATCTTCAGTCCTGCCAACGCCCCCCCCCCCCCGACCCAGCCTCCTCTTTCTTCTTCCTCTCGGGTGCCTTTGTTACCATGGCAACAGCATGATATCATGATATCACAGTGAATCGCCTATCACCTTGAGCCTTCTTTTCTCATGCAGCCATGGTGAAAACATAAAAACACGTACATGCACACTGTGTCAGGCTGACATGACACTCTTCTCACTGCTGATTGCAGCTGGCTCCACATCACTGCAGCATTTGCTCAGGCTGCTATCTAATGCACACACACACACACACACACACACACACACACACTATGAGAAAATGTGGAGGAATACGTGCACTAAAACCGACCGCAGCTTCTTTTAAGACGATGACAGTGACAGAGGGATTCAGACAGGAAATATGAACCGATCGCATAAAAATGAAAAAAAATTTAAAGTCACTGTAAAGTTTTTAGGTTTCTGTTATTTCATTTTCTAATGGAGAACAGTATGTGTGAGGACATGTGCGCATAGAGCAACGTGGCAGGGATACAGCTGATATGGTCCAGTGTATCAGTGCATCAGTGTTTGTTAGATAATGCAACTCCTGAGGTGGACAAAAATACGGCTCAATCGACCAAGGACAGGAAGAGAGAAGGGCAGAGAGAGCGAGAGAGACTCATGCTGATGGTATCTGCTAACCTTCAATTAGCAGCGGTAGTCAGCAGGGCATTGATTTGCCTCTAAATGCCACTAGCAGTGTGCAAACACCCACATTAAAAGACACACACATGCACAGGTACAAATTCTTGTCATAGGAATGAGATCTTCATGGATTCGATCAGTGAGATGAGAATCACGTGCAATAAAATAATGCTAATTCAAGATTTTTGGTTATGTTCCCACTGTGTGTTTCATCCTGTGCCTGGCAGCTGTTGATCCCGTGTATGTTGCTATGGGAATCTCAACAAATGCTTCCGTTACTAAAAATACTACAAATACTGTAGCATGGTTCGTGTTAGACTGCATACACTGATTTGAGTCTGTCTACCACTCAGTGTGATGTGGATCCTTCTAAATTCAGTTAAGACTCCTCTACTCGACTTTTTTTTACTTTGTGCTGCATTAGAAACCACTGACCGCTTAATAATGTTGGAAAACGTTAATCACTCTGCTGGGATATTCAGCTTTTCTTGAAACCGGTTTCCCTTGAAGTGAGCAAAAGTCTAAAGTAAGTTAAAGTAAGTTTAATGACCACATTTGTTTCCATTCCACAGGCCGCCGTTTTCACCCGTGTCCCCTCTCTGCACTGAGCCATATCTGTTATTAACCTCTGTCTCTCTTCCACAGCATGTCTTTATCCTGTCTTCCTTCTTTCACAGCAGATGGCCCCGCCCCTCCCTGAGCCTGGTTCTGCCGGAGGTTTCTTCCTGTTAAAAGGGAGTTTTTCCTTCCCACTGTTGCCAAAGTGCTTGCTCATAGGGGGTCATATGATTGTTGGGTTTTTCTCTGAATGTATTATTGTAGGGTCTACCTTACAATATAAAGCACCTTGAGGCGACTGTTGCTGTGATTTGGTGTATAAATAAAGTTGAGTCTTTAATTTGTTTAAAATAACACACCTGTGAGCCTATTCACCAAAAACTACTCCAGTATTGTACCCTCCATGATAACCTCGACAGAGAAAACAAGGCTGCCATTCAGGCCTGTTTAGCTACAGAATATAAACATCTAAATAAAACTATTCTTACTACACTGAAGCCTAAACACACACCTGCTCGTCTGACCTTCTTTTCTCCTCTAACACCTGCCCAAAGCCCCAACACAAGAACCTGACTGTAAAACTAAATGACTTTTAATCATGAATGTGCATACCCCGGCATTGTTATTAGTTCTATTTGCCTCCAGTCTTCTCTTGACTCATCGCTTCATCGTGTTTTTTCATTCCTCCATCTTTTGCTGTGTTTCTCTGACTGCTTTTCTCTCTAGATCTCCATCTGTCTGGCTTTTACCGTGCAAGAGCACAAATGTGTCCTCTGACAAACAGAATCAGCAGCATGCTGAATGTGAACGTGCACGTGAGTGAGAGGTAAACTGTGTGTTTCTGCGTCCGTGTGTGTGAATGCAGCTAGCAGGATTTGCCAGCCAGTAGCAATACATCAACACTGAATGTCAAATACAGATGTGTTCCCGACCTTGCATATGTGCGCTGTGTCGTCTCCAAGTTATTACACGTGTGTCAGTGTTTATGTGTGTGTAAAGTCGTAGATCAAGAGAGACGGTGCATAGCTGCAAAGCAACTGAGTCAGAGTTTCATTATCTGGTCAGAGGCACAGCAGCAAGGCCAGGCTTTCATACATCACAGTGGGTGACACGCACATACCCCCAAACACACACACAATGCATAGATCACATTCATTAAAAACTCTTATAAGTGCGCAGCTTAATCAGATTTACAGGCCTGGACGACTCTATAACCACAGGAGACACATCTTATTTGGAAACAGTATTGATTGGATGGGCTAGTCAGGCTACTTATACAATCAATGAACATCAAACATCGTCTATAAAATAAAACTGATAACATGAATCTGTGATGGACAGGTAAGAGAGGATTCTATCCACAGATGATGTTTTTGTACAGTCGCATCCTTCGCGTTCATTTCTAAAGATATTCCTTCATGATATAAGCAACTCACTTCATCTGAGTTTCACACGCGGCTGGCACTTCAGCTTTGAGTGTTTACTTTTCAAAGGCTTTGATCAAGAGGTGGAAGTGCGAATCTGGAGTGCCACATAATGTGACTTGACATGAAAGGTTGAAATGTGAAGTAAATGCTTCCTGCATTTGCTTTCATTTGTTTCTCTGCATTTTCACGACGCACTCCCAAGATTATCAGCAGTCTCTCCCCTTAACACTAACATAATTATTATCCTCACAAAATCACATCTTTGGGTTTTACATTTTTTAGCTGACTGGCCACTATGTATGTCTCCATATTTTCTATTAAGCAGGGTAAATGTTCAGTTTTAAGTAATGGGGCAGAATCACTTTTACTGAAACATATAAAATAAAAGGCAAAAATATTGCTTCCCTTCCCGATTAACTGTGGATTATTTCCTTGTGTTTTGCAGATATTTTGGCAACTTTCAGCGCAAAGTAACTAAAGCTAAATGTCTTCTTAATACAGAAAGAGTACGAGTGTGACTGAAAGACAGGCAACTGGACGACGCTGCTAACAATCAAGCCATTTCCATAGCGCTGCTGTACAATCCTAATGTTTACCTTTGTAGGAGAAAATGTGCTGTAAGCACTGTCACTGTGTGCGTGTTTGACTGGAAAATCGCTTTATCTATCGGCTAAGAAAATAAGCTCATTACACGAGGCAGTGTGAATGTTCTTTAGTCAAATGTGTAACTCATTTACATCCATGTCAGCAGTATGCTGCTGCTGCCGCTGACTGAAAAGAGCAGATGTAGAGAGAGGGATCCCAGTGGTGAAGAACCAAGTGTCACAGCCGGGCAGCCGTGTTTGTGTAGCGGACACGAAAGAGACAAAAACTAAGGCGTAACGAAAAGCAGAAAAACAGGAAAACAGGAAAACAGAAAACAAGGCAAGGCGAACAAAAGTGAAACTAAACTAAAATCTAAACTGGGATAACACTGACATGAAAACTACGACAGGGGACGCGAACATGAACCGAAGCTTGAAATAATCCCGCGACTTGAAGTACGTGACGCTAGACAAACGACCTGACAGAGGACTTAAATACACAGCAGGGTAATGAGCGAAGTGGAAACACCTGGGAAACACAGCTGACACAAATGAACCTGAACACCACAGGGGAAGCAAAACTAAACACACCGAACATGGAACACGAGACTCTTCAAAATAAAACAGGAACATAATGGGATGTAGACGGGACAACACGAGCTGACAACATGAAACACATGACAGACACAAGGACAGACACATGAGGACAGATGAGGGAGACGAAGGCACGGGCATAACTAAACGTTAAACACAGAAGACAAGACAGGAAAAGACTCATAAACACGGAGACATAGGTTAAACATAAACTAGACTAAAACTCAACTAAACCCAAACTAACAAGAACTTTACATTATTCCAATGTAACATAAGAAATCAAAATAAACTCAAAATGCTGGGTCACAGACCCGGCCCCCGGACGCCAAGACCTCATACAAAATGGAAACCATTTTTTTTAAACTTTCTGTAGAAGAGAGAGCTAAAATGTGTAAGACTCATCATAAGGTGCTAAAAACACTCACTGCTAAACAAAGTTGGCAATGATGAGAACATGTGAGCGTGTGGATGCAAAGGGAGAGTTTTCTGAATAAGATGCAAACCTCAGTTTGCCCGTGGACATACACTTCATAGTCATCGAGACAGTCATATGAGTAAACCATGAGGTCATGGAGAGGTCATCTGTCTGACAAGCAAATCTCCACCAACATGGCTGCAAAAGGAAAGAATCAGGTGATTCAGTGGCTCAAAGTCCAGATCTTAACTTGGCTAAAATGATGTGGAGAGACTTTAGAAGAACTGAGCACAAACGTCTGAAAACCTCACGAATGGAAACAACATTGTAAAGACGAGTGGGCCGAAATGTCTTCTTGATGCTCTGAGAGACTGATCAAGTCACAGGAAAAATTATTACTTCAAGTTACTGCAACTAAAGGTGGTTCTACAAGCTACTGAATCAAAGACTGTACTTTTATAAGAACGGCGTGAGTAGGTCCTGTTCTGTTTTCCACCTTTGATGGTAGAAGCAGGTCCTGTCACTGCCGTCCATTTCCAAAAACTGGCTCTGACTGCTTTTTGAGTGAAGAACTGAAGAAGATTGGCTCGGCCCAAGGTGAAAATGTCATCTGTTGTTTCCAAGACATTACATAGTCCATCATGGAGAATGGTTATTGTTCAGTAATTCGCTACCAGGAAAATCAGATGTTCTATTAAAGTCTTCGATACTCCGTCCTGAGCGCTGCACCAGTTGAGAACATCATGAGTAGGCAAGTCTCCACACTGACCTCACCATACAAAAATACACAGCAACAATGAGTGAGACATTCAATCGCTGCAACCTTTTACCCCTGCAGTCCCTATAAAGAGACACATACAGCATGTGCATTCACAACCATAAAATGGCACACACACACACACACACACACACACCCCGTGTGGAGGCAGTCATCAAATATAGATTGAAATGTCCTTCATAATTTAGATCTAGCAGGCCAAGAAGGCACAGACACACACACAGACACACAACCCCTGCCCTCTCTCCGGGTACAGGATTTGCAGAGTGTATATGAATAAAGGAAAGTGTGTGTATATCTCCAAGCAGTAAAACCAGGACACAGCAGAATAAAGGGCAGAGAAAAAGAAACAAGAACCAGTGCTAACTACAACTGGACAGACAAACAGCAAACACTGTCAAACAGCAGGGTCAGATGTAACGCCGTTAGAAAGTTCTTTGGTTATTTGCTCTGTCATCGTGGTTGAGGTTTGCAGTTCCTGCATTTGTGTGTGTGACGGTTGGCTAACTGTCCTAAGGCTTACTGAGAGCACTAAAGTAACTACAGTCTGTGTTCATAAACGCTGCTGATTCACTGCCGTCTAATCTTGACGGAGAGTCCGAAACATCAGCATCAGAGAAGACCACGCCCACCTGCACCTCGCTAAACTGGAGACCGAGCGATAAAATTAAAGCGAAATAACTGAAACGGAAGAGAAAAGTTCAACATTTCAAAGTCAGACATGAGTTCTAGTTGTGGCTATCTCAGTTTTTTTTTTTTTTGTTTTTTTTTAACCTGTCCCGTTTGGTTCTTTTGCCATCAGAATTATTGTCTAAAGGCGAAGAAAGATGCCCAACGGATTTACTTTACCAAATGGACCATCCCAGCCTTGCCGTAATGGTCCATTTGATTCAACTTTTTATTGTTTATTTTATTTTCACTTGCTGAATACGGGACAGACTTGACTGGAGGAGAGAATGTGGAGAAAGAAAGAGGGAAAGAAAAAAACCTGAGAAGAGGGACGGGGAAAAAGGGCAAAAAACAAAAACCAACAGGCTATCTCAGTTTTTTGATGCATGTTTCAGGGCTTTGGTTGATGACCAAATACATACAAACTAATAAGATCAGGCCCTGTTGGTACAGATTTTCGTATAACACTGCACAACAGTTCCTTCTGTGCACAGACAAATCAAAAACAGCAGCAAAGCACAAACACATGACTCAAAGCTGCTCTCTATGACGGCAGTCAGCTGCTCTAACCTTACATGCTACATTACTGAAGCTACTGTGACAATGTCAGGTCATTACACTTCAGTCAAAACTCTAAATTATATGGACTATATAACTACTTTGTGAGTGCTGAGTTTCAGATATCTGTATCAGATTATATGTATATTTTTTTAATTGTAATATCTGACTCTGACTCCATAGATCATGAGAATTCTGCTTAATTGGCACACTGAGGTGATATATTAATCCTATAAGCATACAGCAGGGATCTATTTTTAACTTGGCCTAATTAGCAGCACCAGCAGCTGGCTAACAGACTGAACACAGAACACGATTCAAATAAGCAATGACGCAAGAATCCCAGAACAAACGTCTACAAGAGATAACACACAAACAAACAGCATATAAATAAGCAAACCTTTAACTGTTCAGGATGTTGACAAAAAGAAGTATAACATTAAAACGCCACTGCATGCCTAGTAAACATAACACAGGTTGTACCTTACAATTAAAGTACAATGAAGTCTAAACATGAAATATGTGATTTACAATAATCCCACCATCAGGTGTTCACATTTCTCAAACAGTGGAAGTGAAACTGGAGTAAATGTTGACTGTGGACTTTGTGCTAATTGTATTTTTTGATTTTGCTGCACTTTCCTGTCCTCCTCTGGGTATATATCTATAATATTAACATGTATGCCAAAGTACTTTTTTCTTTTTTTACAGTTGTCTCCAGGAGACAACAGATTTTAATAGCATGTGAATAAAAATGCATCCAATATTTCCATACAATGCCTCTCTTTTTTCCAAATTGTTGGTTTGGTATAACCAAACCTACGAAGGTTTGAACTTTGAGTGTTTAAACAAGAGAGAAAAGTGTATAAAGTGTGTAGTGAGGGGTTTTACAGCCTTAAAACATCTATAATTGTAAAAAACTAAAGTTGGCTACCTCGTGGATTTCACCTCCCACGACAAACGAGGGACGACTATAATAAGAGATAAGCACTCCGGTCGCAGCAGATGGCTCCGCCCCTCCCTGAGCCTGGTTCTGCTGGAGGTTTCTTCCTGTTAAAAGGGAGTTTTTCCTTCCCACTGTCGCCAAAGTGCTTGCTCATAGGGGTCATATGATTGTTGGGTTTTTCTCTGTATGTATTATTGTAGGGTCTACCTTACAGTATAAAGCACCTTGAGGCGACTGTTGTTGTGATTTGGCGCTGTATAAATAAAGTTGAATTGAATAAAACAATGGCTGGTTACATAATAAAATCAAAGTCTATCAATTAGCCAATCAGTTTTACTTTTGATTGTTTATGATCCCATCTTCCACCCTTCGGGGTATTTGCAAACATAATAAGACTGATGCAGTGGAACCATGTTGTAGTGCACTCGAGTCACAATTTCCCTGTGTGGAACATCACCCCCCCCAGCAGAAACAGGACAAATAAATCTGCCAAATCACACCTGTGGAGCTCCCCGTTGTGGCTTTGGTGCAGGAAATAAAAAACTCTCTCTGGAAATGGAATCACATTAATGCAGGATGCTTTGTCAACCTGATCCGTTATAAAGGAACACAAGCAGGAACAGCACAATACTGTGTCAATGTGCTAACCCCTGAGGAACATCCCAGCCTCTCCTGCTCTCTCTGAGCTCTTATCCTCTTCTCCACCACTCTGTTCATCATGCTTTACACCTGAGGGGAAATAATTTGAATAAGTCATATTTCTCTCCCTCTCCCTCGCTTTCACTGCCTCATGGGGGACTATAGTCTATGTTCTCTCTCTCAGCACCTGAGAACCCAGTCCCTGAGGTCATTTACACCCTTGAGAAAGCTCTACTACTGGGTTTGGACACACACACACACATGCATATAACTGCCAGTTGCCTTAATGACTGACTGATCACAACGCTAACAGGGCGACTCATGGGCATAAAACCATTTATTCTATTATGACAAAGCCCTCTCTAATATTCTTTATGGTGTTGTGTTATTATTGACACACACAGACACACACACACAGTATATAATGCAAACATGTTGTTATTTTTGCTATTTCTTAATCACCTTTCTAACAAAACAAATCAATATTTGTTGTAACCTCAGTTTGTCTTAAAGACAGCATCTGTTCTGTGTGTGTGTGTGTAAACAGTTACTAAGGTGTGTGACATGCAGTTTGCTTGAAGCGTCTTTGAACACTCCACAGTAGTCTTCGTAGTTGCTAATCACAGACCGACTGATGCTTCATATCCCAGAGGCAGTCATGATTTCATGACTGTAAGATGGTAAAAATTAGGACAGGCCAGTCAATGGTACAACCTGAGGTCTTCCTACACCTCAGAACTCTAAATGTGGCTCTGGTCTCCTAGAATCTGGTCCATAACGTCCCTAAATCTGTCTGCTTCTGTGCATGTGTTCAGTTTCTGGAAGCGGGAGCTTTTTCCTCTCCGTTTTGCAAACCGTCACTGATGATTGGCGGCCTTGGAAACTGAGGGTGACAGGAGCAAGGCATCATGGTCCTGTTCTTAGTGGCGCAGTGTTGTGGCTTGGCACGGCAAGACAGGTCCATGTGCCTGTCATATGATGCTGGCAGCGCCAGTCTGGCAAATGCAACAAGGAAGGGGGAGGTTAGTGAGTGAGAGAGGAAGAGATGGGGGAGAAAGAGAGGGCGAGTAAGGCTGCATATTAAGAGTGTGTGTGTGTGTGTGTGTGTGTGTGTGTGTGTGTGTGTGTGTGTGTGTGTGTGTGTGTGGTTTCAGTGAGCTACAGGGCAATTTAGGGAAACAGAGGGCTAGTTGTGTCTGGGTGTGAGTGTGTATGTAGCCTACCCTAAAGGCCCAACTCTGAGCCTTTCTGATCTTATAAACTTTGACGTGTTTTGCAGGATTCAGTATCTACAAGGAACCGTTGGTTCGCAGAAACACACACACACACACACACACACACACACACACACACACACACACACACACACACACACATCCTTGTGTTACTTCTCAGAACTAATTTTACCCCGAGTGGATGATAATGGCAAACATAACAGGCCTAATTTTGCCTGCTGCCCGACTCGTTTTTCTGCAATAAAATAAACGCTCTATAACAAACTGAAAAGGAGACATGCAAATATCTGTGCTGTGTTATCCACATGCAGTCATGCAGTTTGGTTGCATCCAAAAACAGAGATCAATCACAACAATAACAAAATGAAATCAACCTCACTCACAAGACTTGTCACCACACTACAGTGCAGCACGCTGCAGAAGAACAGGTAGCACAAAATCAGCGGCAGTACTGACGAGTGGATCTGCTCTTAGCTTTATGGAACACAACACTGTGGTATGCAAAGCTAATAAGAGCTGAACTGAACAGCCAGTTGACAAAAAAGGTTATTTCACTCATTTTTAATCACCAAAAGTAAATTCCAGCTTCTCAACATCGTGTTTAATGTTTCGCATGAATACCAAGCATAACCTAACATGTCCATGGGCGCCAGGATTAAGAAGGCATCTTCTTTACCGTGCTGGTCCTTCCACACTTACATTTACCAGCACACAACAGCCTGCCGATTGCCAGCTTCCTAAATCATCCAGTTCTTGAGACTTATTAGAAAAAAATCAAAAGAAGATGTTGGTGGATCATTAAAGTAATTAGGAGTCATTTATCTATTTCATAGAGAAAAAAACACTCACTGATTTATTGACAGGACAGACAGTAGATTAACTGGGGGGGAAAAAAATCATTAGCTGTAGCCTGTTGAGGAAAACACTTGTTTCTCCTGCACTAAGCATCACTGAGTCAGTCATCCATCCATTTTCTAAACCGCTTAGCTGGTTCAAGGTCACACGGCACTGGATACTGTCCCAGTATGCACTGGCTGGCAATCTATCAGAGCGGCTGGCACACAAAGACAGACACACTGATAGTCACATTCACACCAACAGGCGTTCTAAGGTGGCCAGTTCACTAAACCTGCATGTCTCAGAGAGCAGGAAGAACATGCCAGCTCTACACAGGAAGGTCCCAGCTGGTCAAACCAAACGGCAAAATAGGCCATCCAATCAAAGCTGCCTCTCTACAGAAAACAGCAGATATTTCCCAAGATTTCCAGATGACCTCACACCCCAAGGAAGCCAAGTGAAACAAAATGAAAAGAAATTATGTCAATAAAATGACACTTTTGTTATTTGTACACTAATGTCTGTACATAGCAGAGACCAACACCAGTTTGCCTTTAATCCTTTGTTCTCTGTTTCACTGTTTGCATGTGTGGAAACGTGTGTGATGGAGAGCAGAGGAGAGAGAGCTGATATCAATCGACACTGTTAAAAAAAAAGATGTAAAAATGAAGTAAAATCAGACATTGTGGCTGCTATCTGCTCTTTAAGTCTGACATTAGCCGTTTCCGGGTCCAAACTCCGCTTCAGGTCCCAAAGTCAAACGAAGAGTTACAAACTGTCTAAATTCTTTCATCTCTAATAAAATGATCAGTGTTGCTGCTTTACCAGGTGTAACAATTAAGTTTAACATCCAGGCATCCATGAAAACAGGATTTATTACATTTAACAGAGTTAGAAGTTAGCAGGAAGTTAGCTCGCTAGCTTCCACCTAAACATGATATAGCATGTTCTGACTGAGAGATTTCTGAAACAAATTCTAACTTACAGCTCTGCTATCACTTCCAACATAAATGAAGACAGAAAACTAAACAGCAGTGACGTTTGTAGGGTTACTGAAGTTGGGCTAGCTGGTATATAATGATGTGCTACGTGATCGCTAGCGACACAGCTATGTTAGCATAACATAAACAGTGAAGCTGGAGGATGAACGCTAACTTTTTCCACTCGATAAAAGTTAACGTGAGGGTTCCCGATGGTTAGGGACAAATGCAATCGCATGGCAGGATGCTGTAAACGGACCAAACTTCAGTCAGGAGAACAACTGAGATAATCCATCCACAATACGAGGTTAGTCATTGATATACTGCTGCATGGGCTGGGCTGTAGTCACATCGAAAGGGTTTAAACACTGAGCTTTAAAATGAATAGCGGTAATAAAACCCAGAGAGGCCGACAGTGATCACTGACTGTTTTTAGGGGCTTGTTCAGATTAAATAGAACAAGATACGAAACATGTTAAAAACACAACAGCCTTAATAAACACAGAGTAGTTTGGACCTGGAAGCAGGATTCATACGTCATCACTTAAAGACCGATTGGACATAAGTCAGTCAGAGTCTTTGTCTGAGAGATTAAATCATTTTAACCAGAAATCATTCAAAGGAAACGGTTCTTCTTTATTTCACAGAAAGAAATGGCAATACATCGCGATTCTTATTTCTTCGTTTTTTTCATTAACTAATAACAAGTTATGAGTTTATAGCTAAATTATTTAGCCCAAAAAATTTTTTCAGTGTGTGTTCTGTCAGACTTAGGAAGTAATGACTAGTGTGGAGCAAATCACCACAAATAAAAAGATGACAACCTCAGATCCTTTTATTTTTTTAATGAATACAGTCTGAATCTGGTGAAAGCTCAGAGCACTGACAGCTTTCCTGCTGATTACAATAAAGGCAAAGCAAAGCTGCACCCCATGACAAGCACAGGACGGCAGGCTTCAGCCCATCTTCACCATCAGAGACGATACCGCAAAACCCACTCGAGCTGGGAGAATCACCGAACCAGAAGCTGAAACTCGGCATGGAAACTCACAGAAAGAGCCAAGTTAAGGAGTCTTACTTACAGCGCCTCAAACAAATAACCATGGAAAATCTCTCCTGGTATGAACACTGAAAAAAGTCTAACGACACGTCCTGTACAGATACAGTATAAATAATCAAATTTGACCTGTGACAGTCCTGGGAACAAAGACGTGGATAAAGCACACTCCCAAATCTCAGGTATGGGATCACGGTCCTTTTGTTGCTAGGAGACGACGGTTCATTCCTTTGCACCGACAATCTCACTTTAAAGATGCAGAGGCTTTCTCTCTGCTCTCTCTGGTTTACTCTGGATTTCTATATTTATCTCTCTCTGTCTGCATGGACTCACACATTCAGCACACATGCATCTACACACAGACACACACACAGGGCCTAAAATCCACACACTAGCATATGTGCATGTGTGTGTGTGTGTGTGTTAATTACCCAGCTGCAGTAACCCAGAGACTAATGACCTCTCATCACTGTGAGGTGGGATTAAAGTTTGAGAGTCTTGATTAATTGATTGAGCTAGCCAATCAGGTGCATGGCAGGGAGCTTACCTTATTGCTCTATTAGATTAGATGAAGAGAGTGAAGTGCAAGGCTACAGGGAAAATGGAAATCCCTAAATGAGAGAAATGGAATAGGGGGAAGAAACAAGAGGAGACTAGACTCGGGTGATTGAGGAGAAGAAGGAGGACGAGAGAAGAAGAAGGTGAAACGACAGCATCAATAAAGAAGTGCAGGCAGGAAAGAAGGAAATGAACAAAGGAGAAGAGAGGAATAAAGGACACAGGGTGTAAGAGGGGAGAGACAAAGGGATGATGCTGAAAATAACAAAAGAGCAGGAGGGGAGGGAGGGAGGGAGGGAAGGAGGGAGGGAACAATCAAAGGGAGCTCAGCACTGCAGGAAGGTGGCAGACTGACACACACTTCAAACACACAGACACACACACACACAGATAAGCCTCAAACATCTGAGTGTGTGTGTGTCTTTGTCTGTGTGTGTGTGTGTCTTTGTGTGTGTGTGTGTGTGTGTCTCTGTGTGTGTCTGTGTGTGTCTTTGTGTGTGTGTGTGTGTCTGTGTGTGTGTGTGTCTTTGTGTGTGTGTGTGTGTCTCTGTGTGTGTCTGTGTGTGTGTGTGTCTTTGTGTGTGTGTGTGTCTGTGTGTGTCTTTGTGTGTGTGTGTGTGTGTGTGTGTGTGTGTGTGTCTTTGTGTGTGTGTGTGTGTCTCTGTGTGTGTCTGTGTGTGTGTGTGTCTGTGTGTGTGTGTGTGTCTTTGTGTCTGTGTGTGTGTGTGTGTCTGTGTGTGTGTGTGTCTTTGTGTCTGTGTGTGTGTGTGTGTCTGTGTTTGTGTGTGTGTGTGTCTGTGTGTGTGTGTGTCTCTGTGTGTGTGTCTTTGTGTGTGTGTGTCTCTGTGTGTGTGTCTTTGTGTGTGTGTGTGTGTGTGTGTCTGTGTCTGTGTGTGTGTGTGTCTGTGTCTGTGTGTGTGTGTGTCTGTGTCTGTGTGTGTGTCTGTGTCTGTCTGTGTGTCTGTCTGTCTGTGTGTGTGTGTGTGTCTGTGTTTGTGTGTGTGTGTGTCTGTGTGTGTCTCTGTGTGTGTGTCTTTGTGTGTGTGTGTGTGTCTGTGTGTGTGTCTGTGTGTCTGTGTGTGTGTCTGTCTGTGTGTGTGTGTGTGTGTGTGTGTGTGTGCGTGTCTGTGTGTGTGTGTGTCTGTGTGTCTGTGGTGGAAGCTGTGTCCATACACTGACCTTCTTAACCTGGCAGGAAGGGATCTGCAATGATCCCATTCAAAGTGTGCTCATCGACTCTGTGTGCACACACCTGTAACAGGTTTGGACACGCCCACACTGGGCTACAACGCTGCTTTATTATAATGACACAGTTGTGCAGTGACACTGTCCACCTGTTCATTACTGGGTGATCCTCACAGGGATGATCCAGGTCCCGTTTGCTCCTTTTAATGATTCATTCTGATATTATCAGCATTTATGTGGCAAAATGTGGTTTTTCCTCATTATTAACTGCACCTCAAACAGCTCAGTGATTGAGAGATTTGACTGGTTTGGTGGTTTCTTAGCTGAATTTTTTCATCAAGTGAAGGAACACCCAAAGCCTCAATCTGACAGCCAGACTGATGACAGGACAGTTGTAGCTTATTGGCTTCTTTCTTTTTTTTCCCTTTCTTTCACTGCTTCGATCACCTGCTTCCACACTCATCCACAAACAACATCCTTTATTTCGACACATACGCACAGCACGATCACGCACAGTCATGCGCTCAACGGCAGCACATTTACATCAGTCAGACAGCGCACACAGTCGTATAGGATACACACACTTAAGCCAAGCGTACTCATATTAGTAAATATGCACACACATAGTCAGACTCAGGGAGCATCTCGCCACACATTTTTTCTCTCTCTCCCTCTCTTTATTTATGAACAAGTGATGTACTCTCTCCACCTGTCTAAGCGACACACACAGCGCACACCCCTAGTTATACACAGACATCTATGGCAGGGCTCGCAAAATTTCAAAATCCCTGGTAGCCCTTCGGGCAGGGACTCTTCAGTTTTTGGTAGCCCAAAATAAATTTAAGTAGCCCGAATAAAAAAGGGAGCAATTTTTTTTTATGTTTTGTTTCCTGTTTTGTTTCCGTTACAATATTATACTTTAATGTATAATATTGTAACGGAAACAAAACATTAATCAAAAAATTGTTGAAACACAAATTACAATATTGTATAAAAATTACAATCATCAACTCAAATACTTGGTTGTAATTGAACAGAAATTTCTATGAACTTGTAAGAACTGTACAACAGGAATCAGTCTGTGTCAGATCCTGAATTTGAAATTTCCACTGAAGTCACAGGTAAGAGGCAAGTGGAACCAAGATCTAGGCCATTTGCTTTTTGAAGTTTGCAAAGACTGCTAAATTTTGCCAGTGGTAGTTCACTCTTTGCAACATAGTACGCTGTTCTAAACAGATTTTTCAGGTTGATTTTTAGTATGTTATTTGCAGACTGAGCAATAATCCATTTCTTGCATTTCTCATGGGTTCTAATGGGGGTCTTTCTTAAAATTACTGGTCCCAGTAACAAAGGCGCTCGTCGACTCAGAAATCGAGGGAAACCAACAACACACCTGGCAGAACATTATGTTATTTACACGGGTGCAACTTCTTATCTTGTGCGCGTATTTTATTTTGACAGCGAATGCGCACCTGCGGACCTCTTATGTGCACCCCTGGTTATTTAACTTGTCATATTCCAGCCACAGAAATTCTTTTGTCCATGAAACCATAAAGCTGCACTTTCTTTTTGCCTTATAGTCTGATTTGTCATAACTTTTCCGTTTTGTGGTAAGCTTTTCTTTGGCTGTCACTTCTTCACCCTGACCGGTCTTATTTGGCTCAGCAGAACTAAAATATATATCCTGCTGCCTTTACACACGCACTCACATAACGCTCAGCGATTCTCTGCGCGATCAACCTCTCACATGTTTAAGCTTCCTGCGGGAGATTTCACTTGTCATGTTTGATAGTAAACTAACGATTGATAAGACGATGTCAGAGGAATTGGTGCGCAAATTATCGTCACTCACCAATCAGTACTGTTGCTCTCTATACACAGTTTGCGCGATTGCAAAGTGAAAGCAAAAAACAAGCGCAAATTCAATTATTATGGCAAAAATGATAATCACGATTATTTTCACTGAAATTGAGATCTCGATTATTTGATGATATTTATTTAACAATAACAATGTATTGAATAATGGCTTTAAAGATTGTCAAAATAGTATAAAATAGTGTGCAAATACTGATAACAGTGCAAATGTTTGCAATATAAAAAATAAAATGTAAACATCTATGTTTAGTGAACTTTGCCATGTCGCTCTGTGGTGCAGCTACAACACCAAAGTTTACACACTATGTCTACTTGATCCACGTCTGACTCCGCGAACCCATAATGTTTCCACACCACTGAAGGTTTTTTTTGTACCTCTCTTTTCAACCAACGGCAGTCACTCTCCTCTCCAAATAACTTCTGCTTAGCTTTCCGAGCTTCCCTCTGTTAGCTCCTCTTAATTGTTGTGACGCGTGTTCGAAACGCAGAGAGGTGCGCTCGATTTGCCACACGGAGCAGCGCGAGAGTAAAGCACGAGGGAGGTGCTAATAATCGGCTCAGTCATTTTGAATGATCGTTGAAAGCCCAGATCGTAATTTAGATTAAAATTCGATTAATTGAGCAGCCCTAGTCACATATTGACAGTGGTTCACCGATGCCAATGACATATTTACCCAGCTACATTTCCGAAAGAATGCAAAAGCATTGACATATATTTTTCCTTCCTATGATAGCCCGACGGGCAGGGCAGGGATAGATTCTGGTAGCCCGACTGGAAAAATCGCTAGCCCCGGGACGTCGGGCTAGCGATTTTGCGAGCCCTGTATGGGTGCACTAAGATTCGTTACATGGAATGTAAATGGAGCTGGCTCCAGAGAAAAGAGGTTAAAAATATTTAACCAACTCAAAAAACTACAGGCAGATGTTGTCCTTTTACAAGAGACCCACAGACCTCTTAGAGGTTCGAATGAACTTAAAACACCTGAGTTTCCTAATGTGTTCTCAGCTTGTTATAATTCTAGACAAAGGGGAGTAGCAATTTTAATCCATAAAAATATTAATTTCACAGTACTCGATACAGTTATAGATCCAGAGGGCAGATTCTTAATCATTAAACTATCTATACTTGATAAAAAGCTATGTATTGTAAGTGTATATGGTCCAAATGTTGATGATCCCTCATTCTTTCACGGTTTTTTCAGTGCACTCTCCGAACACTTAGATGGCACACTTGTTCTTGGAGGCGACCTCAACCTTGGACTAAATGAAGAAATGGATAGGCTCAACACAACAGGAACTCAGCGTAATTGGCAGTCCACAAATATAATCAAACAGTATATGAGCGACTTTGGTCTTTGCGATGCATGGCGCTCCCTTCACCCCAACAGTAAGGAATATACTTTTTTCTCACATGTTCATCACTCCTACTCTCGTCTGGATTATTTTTTGGTCAGCAGCTCACTGCTGAGGGACATTTCAGACACTGAGATTCACCCTATAGCTGTCAGCGATCATGCTCCTGTATCTTTAACACTAATGCACAAGAATAATACTACGCCTAGTAAAAACTGGAGATTTAATACATCACTGCTTAAAGATGAAGACTTTATTAAATATTTTTAAAAAGAGTGGACTTCATATTTAGACTATAATGACACTCCCGGAACATCAGCATCTGTTCTATGGGAAGCAGGGAAAGCTGTGATGAGAGGTAAAATAATTTCTTTCTCATCACATAAAAAGAAAAAAGAAAACAAAAATATCCAGGAATTAGAAAAAACCATCAAATCACTAGAAGAAGCCTACGCGTCCCACCAAGATCAGGAAACATTGAACAAAATACGCAAAACAAAACTAGAACTAAATGAGATAATTGATAAAAAAACAAAATTCTTAGTACAAAGACTACGCTTACAAAATTATGAACATGGTAATAAATCCGGTCAATTTCTAGCAAACCAGCTAAAAATGAATAAAGAAAAAACAACTATATGTGCTGTTCAAGACTCATCTGGGAACACAGTATATGAACCGAAACAAATAAACAACATTTTCAGGGATTTCTATAAAACGTTGTATTCACCACAAATAAACCCATCTAAAAAGGAAATTGATCAGTTTTTGGACAACATAACTCTCCCAAAATTATTAGACTCTCAAGCAATGGCACTGGATTCGCCACTGACATCAGGTGAACTCCAGGAAGCCCTGATAAGTATGCCCAATAATAAGGCTCCAGGTCCAGACGGCTTTCCTGCAGAATTCTACAAAGAATTCTGGACGATTTTAGCCCCAATTTTTTACAGAACGTTGTTGGAAATCAAAGAAAAGGGCAGACTTCCATCAAATATGAATTCTGCAAACATTAATCTCCTGCTAAAACCAGGCAAAGACCCTGTATATCCCTCAAGCTATCGTCCAATATCCCTTATAAATGTAGACCTTAAAATAATCTGCAAAGCTCTCTCAAAGAGATTAGAGAAAATAACCCCCCTCTTAATTCATCCTGACCAAACTGGTTTCATAAAAGGTAGGCACTCATCAACAAATACACGTAGATTACTTAATTTGATAGACTACTCATGCCGTAAAAACATCGAAACTACAATATTTTCTTTAGATGCAGAAAAAGCGTTTGACAGAGTTAACTGGAAATTTCTCTTTGCAACTTTACACAAATTTGGTTTTGGATCTTCTTTCATCAACTGGTTAAAAATATTATATAATTCCCCAACAGCTTGTGTCAGAACAAATGACCAGACATCCTCCAGCTTCCTACCAGGCAGGGATGCCCACTCTCCCCTTCACTGTTTGCAATTTTTATTGAACCACTAGCAGCAGCAATTAGACAGAATTCAGTAATTAAGGGCATAAAATGCAAGAACGTGGAACATAAAATCAGCCTTTATGCGGATGATGTGTTACTTTTTCTCCAAAATTCACAAACCAATATCTCTGGGGTGATTGAATTGATAAACTCTTTTGCAAGAATATCAGATTACTCAATTAACTGGTCAAAATCTACAGTCCTTCCGATTAATTCCTCCTTCCATAATTCTTCTTCTACTCCACTGCAATCTGGAAATATAAAATATTTAGGTATTAATGTTTCTCCCAAGCTTGCAGATCTAACTAAATTAAACTATATCCCACTTTTAAAGAAAGTAGAAGGTGATCTGGCTAGATGGAAATGTCTACCCATATCACTCATGGGAAGGGTTGCCGCTATAAAAATGATGGTCTTACCAAAAATAAATTATTTATTCTCAATGATCCCAACTAAACCACCACAAGATTGGTTCAGATCTCTAGATTCATATATGTCCAAATTCCTTTGGAAAAATAAGCCCCCACGTATAAGCTTAAAAACACTACAAAAGACCAAGGATAAAGGAGGATTAGAACTACCTAACTTTCAGCACTACTTCTTAGCCAACAGGCTTCAGTTTATCTCAGGATGGCAAAAACATACCCTCTTAGATGAACCTTGGCTAGATGTAGAACAAGCACTTTGCAATAATCTAGAGATTTCAGACCTACCGTTTATCAGCTCAAACATCCAACGACATGAATGCTTCAAAAGCGTCAACATCAGCTCTTCTCTGACAGCATGGTGGGAGTTTCTGAAGTTGACAGAGTCTTCATTAATCCCATGCAAACGTACACCTATCTGGAACAACCCTGACATATTACAAAACAATAATATGATAAACTTTTCAGATTGGAGTGGTAAAGGAATCAAATATTTAGAACATATACTAGAAGGAACAGAATTTATTTCATTTGACAGACTAGTTACACAATATGGGATCAACAAGAAAAGATTTTTAGAATATCAACAAATTAAATCCATAGTAAAAAAGAAATTTAAACCAGGTCAAGTTGAACTACAAACACCACCAAGTGTGGTTCAATTTCTTACTCTTAAAACCCCCAAATTACTATCCAAAATATACAGAATGCTTTCTAAAACAGATGAATTAAAATCACTTCCTATTGCAAAATGGGAAGCGGATTTATCAGTTAACTTAGACCAAAACTTCTGGTCTCAAATTTGCTTAAAAACCTTTCATCTAATTAGAAATCCTAGCCTTCAATTAATTCAATACAAAATACTACATAGAGTGCACTATACAGGTCATCGGATGTTCAAGATGGGCTTTACGTCTACCAACAACTGCTCACACTGCCAAACCAATTCACCGGACAATTATATCCATGCTCTTTGGTTCTGTCCACCAGTTCAGAAGTTTTGGCGTGAGATATGTGAAGACTTATCGAAGTGTCTGAAATGTAACATTCCAACTTCCCCTTTAGTATGTTTGTTGGGCAGCTTAGATAATGTCACTTCAGAAAAGAATATAGCCCACATAGTTTTCACTGCCCTATGCATAGCCAAGAAAACAGTCCTCATGAACTGGAAAAATAAAAATAATCTTAATTCTAACCAGTATAGAAATTATCTATTAGATTACATTAGTCTTGATACAGTCTCTGCCACCACATCAGATCAATTGCTCTGGGCTCCTTTGATCAGCTCCATCACCTAGTGAGGGTGGGGGGTCATAGTTTGGTCCCACCTTCGCTTTTGTGATTGGTGTGGGGGTAGGGACAGGCTTAGGGCGTCAGGGGGTTCCCCAGGAGCATCTTCCTTGGGGGGCCCAACCCGGGGTAGCGGTCATGGCCAATTAAGGGCTCTGTTGGCTCTTAGGTGACGGTTTCCTCGTGGCTGCGTGCAGCGGGGCTAGGGGAGGGTCTGTGCTGACGGACGTGGGTTACTGACCTGGTAGCCTGGCTGCCCCTGGGTGGGTCCGGGACGGGCGTGAGGTTCTGGGGGCGCTCCGTCTCTGGGCTGGGGCCCTGGCCGGGCCTCGGGCGCTTGGGTCCTAGTTGGTGTGTTGCCGGGATTGTGGGCGGGTGGGTGTATGGGGGCCCAGCCCTGGCGCAGGGTGCCGCCAGTGCATCGAGCCACCTGGGGGGCTCTTCAACTGGTGGGGGAGGTGGTCACATCTTGCAGGAGATTTCCTCTCTTCAGGAACTCTCTCTGCAGGAGGGGGAGATACAGGAGAGGTGGAGGAAGATCTCAGCCTGGGTGTCTATCGTCTTGTGTAGTCTGGAAGATGAGTGGATGATGGGGTGGTTGCAGTTTTCTCTGTGGTGGGGTCGGGTGGGCTGTCCCAGGCTCTGTGGGGCCAGGCGGCGCTGCTGTACTGGGCCCCGGTCCGGATGGGCCTGGGCCCCCCCTTTCCCTGGTGGGTTGCAGAGTGTGGGGGTGCCTACTGGGGTCAGCGGGGGAGCTGGCCCCAGGGAGGGGCCACTTGCCCCTCCCTTCCTTCCTTCCCCATCTCCAGCTGCCTCCCTCTTCCCGCTCCACCACAATCACCCACACATGCAGGGCCTTGGGGTGAAGGTGTGTCACCAGGGTGCAGAGGAGGCATCCCCCCCCTCTGTCCCCTTCTGGCTGCCTGTGCCTCAATTTTATCCCACAACTTAGACATTCACATTACTCACACTCTCATAACACATACATATAGGATCTTGGGGGTGGGCACGCTACACGTCATCCAGAAGACCATCAGGGTGTACAACCTCACCGCTGGCGTCGTTGCCCACCTCTCAATTTTAAATACACGTAGACATTGAGGGCTAGCAGGAGGGGCTATGCGCTTACCTGCTGCTCTCTGGCAGGTAGCTCCATTCCCTCCTGGGTTTTAAAGGCACCTTAGAACACACATACATCAACACTACATATGAGCGGGCGGAGGGAGGTTTGGAGTCTTCACACCCCCCCGTTCTCTGCGGCCTGCTGGAGCGGGGGGGCTGGGAGGAGGAGTTGGCCGTCCGATTGGGGTCTGGAATGTGGGGCCTTCCTGCTGCTGCGGGGTCAGGGCGGTCTACTTCTCTCCACCCCAGGGAAAAGGGTAACACCACCTGGGTCTGGGTGCAGTTTCCCCCTCCAGGGGCAAGGGTACCTAGACCCGGTTCTTAGAGTACGCTTGGGGAGTGTGATTGTGTGTACAGCGTCTCTTTATGTCTGTCTCCACGTTGGTTGAGTGTGGAGTAATTGCCTATGAGAGCATGAGGGTGGGAATGGATGTTTGTATTTGAGTGTGCCTGTATGTCTGTGTCTATATGTCAGGTTGGGTATCAGACGCCACCTCTCTGGGGACATCTCAGGCCCTCCAAGGTATGGAGGCCTATCTCCCCCCACCACTCCCCCTGCCAGTGGCAGATGCCCTCAGACATCGATGCGTTGGTGGTTCTTTGTGTCCGGGGGTGGGCGTCCAGGTACACACCGGCTCACTCCTGGTGGCTGCTTATCGGGGCCTGGAGCCTGGGGCTCGCTCGGGCCCCTTCGGGGGTGGGATGCCCTCGGCCTCTCGGCCTGGGGCTCGGTCACTCAGGCACAGCTGGCTGCCGGCGGAGCTCACGGGCACGTCACTGCAACCCCCCCTGGCTTCTGCTCCGCGGCTGCTGAGTGACCCCTCATCTGGGACTCTCCTCAGCTCTTTCTGGGACAGTGGCGCGGCTGCCCCTCTGTTGGTCTTCCTTGGTCTCTTGTGTTCTGGGGGCCTCTGGATGTCTGGAGTTTTGATCTCCTCCATACCTGCTTCATGCCCTGGAGGATGGGACTGTGGCCCCCCACACCCTCTAGCAGATCATTACATTAAGGAACCTTTTAAATACAAGCGCGCTCATGCTCACAGGTGTACACACAGGTGATCACACACACAAACTACACCCTTTTTGGCTCCTACCTCAAAGCACACTGTGCGCTGTCGATCTTACGTGCTGCACAATAATGTTTAATATTAAGTATTTAGTGTTATATTCCCATATATCATTGTGATGTTGTTTATTCTATTACTCTCGTTTTCTTCTGCTTGTTTTCTTTTTTCTTTCTCAACAGGTGATCCAGGTGATCGATATATGTATTTTTTGTCTGCTTATTTTGTTGGTTTTTGTTTTTTGCCCTTTATCCCCGTCCCTCTTCCCCGCTGTTTTTCTTTCCCTCTTTCTTTCTCCCTTTTCTTTTCCTCATTCAAGTCTGTCCCGTATCTAGCAAGTGAAAATAAAAAATAAAATAAACAATAAAAGGTGAATCAAATAGACCATTACGGCAAGGCTGGGATGGTCCATTTGGTAAAGTAAATCCGTTGGGCATCTTTCTTCGCCTTTAGACAATAATTCTGATGGCAAAAGAGCCAAACGGGACAGGCAACAAAAAAAAGAAAAAAAAAAAAAAAATAAAGCTTATTGCTACCCAGAAAGAAACCCACTACAGCAAACAGGAAACTGATTCAATGTACAGATAGAGACAGAAGTGAAAGCAGAAGATTTATGGATGCAAATTCTACATATTTTGTTCTGGTCAATAAATCCTATTGAAACACCAATAGCCTCCAACTTCCTTCATTTGTCTGTGACGCTACAGCTCAGATGGATTCCACTGAATTCCTTCCAATGGGAAACCATCTTTTCCCAACATCAAGCCTTTATCAGACAGAGGAACTACAGGTTACCAGCTGGATTCAAACTCAGGACAACATACATCACCTTTTAATTCAAGGTTTTACATATCAGGAAATGATCAGAATAATCTTGTCCCCAAGTCTTAAAATGAGGTCCAAACAAAAACGAAGCTAAAACGTAGAAGCAGTTTGTACAAACAAAGTACAATCCACGATTCACCAGCTTGTACAACCAACATTAGCAGCAACAACAAGAAGTAACTGTTTTCTTTATCAGTCTCTCAAATCATTGTGGAGGAATTTTTACAACACTGCTTCGACTCATTGAGGTTTGTTGGGGTTCATTAACGCGCGGCTCTCTGAAGGTCTTGCCACAGCATTTTGGTCGAGTTGAAGTCTAGACTTTCTGCCGTCGCGACACTTTGATTCATTTCTTTCTCAGTCGTTTTGCTTGGAATCACTGTCCTGTTCCTGAAGCACTTTTGGCCAAGCTTTAGCTGAGTGACAGATGGCCTCATAACCGACGTAGATCTGCTGTAGATACAGAATACTTTGGTAGCTCACGGTCGACCTACGGCTGCACCCGGGCCTTTTGGCGGTCTCTCCTTGCTCCTTGTGTTTTGTTCAGATACTTTTTCATTGTTCTTGTTAGAGAGAAGAGGATTTCTCCTGACAACCCTGCCAAACAAGGTGCACTTGTTCAGTCTTTTTTCTGACTGTACTGTCGTGAACTTTAACTTTTAACATCCTAAATGTGCTCTGTAGAGTCTGTCCCTCACACTTCATCACACAGTTCATTTAATTAGCAGCACTTGGCTGTACCTTACCCCTTTAATTCTTATGGAAGCAGTGAGCTTGTATCTTTGGTTTTGGTTTTAATAAATAAAGTATCTCATGTTTATAGTTCATATCAGTACCTAATTTGAAGTCCTGTTAATGACTATTTTTATTATATCCTGATATGTAAAACTTTCTGTGTCATCACAACCCAAAAAGGGAAACTGAGCTATATTTGTTACTTGTCTCCAGTTTATTGCAGCAGTATGGCTGTGTGTAGATTATTTTATGTTTAACATACAATGGGAACATTGTGTTCAGATTTGCGTTGGTTTTGGATCTCACGTACAAACACATGTGCACACACACACACAAGCCCGTTCAGCTATCTTAGTGAGGACCTTCATTGACATAATGCTTTCCCTAGCCCCTTACCCTAACCCTAACCATTAAAAATGAATGCCTAACCCTTACCCTGACCCTAACCATAACCTAATTGCAACCCTGACACTAAAACCACATTTTGAGCCTCAAAAATGCCTTTAAATGTCTTCAAATTTGTGAGGACCGGTTTGTGTGTCCTCACAAGTGACTGTTGGTTCTCACAAGTATAGTAGAATGCATATTTCGGTCCTCACAAAGATAGCTAGACAGGAACACCCACACACACTAACCCGTGAGAATAACTCAGCTAGTTTCCACAACAACACGCAGCGACCTGTCTGCCAGCTCTCGCTGTCTCGCTATCTTCCACACTCGGTCCATCCTATCATCATCCTATCCCCGTCATGCCCGCTCCATCTCTTGCTTATCTTCTTTCCCTGTTTCCCTCTAAGGGTCCATCGGGACACCGAGTGTTTCTCTGATGTCAGTAGTTGCGTGCGCTTCATTTGAATAGCAGCTGCGTCCTTAATTTCCTTCTCATCATCAGACCTGAATTACTGACTGCTGCACTCGTTAGTTATTTGTAAATATAGAAAAATTAATAAATACATATCATAACTAGAGTGTCTTAGACCCAAGCTCTTATTCAAAGAAGTCATCATCACATGTCATGTGTTGCTAACATACTTTAGCATCTCATACTACAGAAAGGTGACAGGCGAGAAAACACTGCCCCTCGAGTGTCAAAGTTTGCTGCCCGGCAGCGGGAACATCTCCCTCTGTGGATACTGTGTTACGTCAGAGAGGAGAGATTACAAGTCCATTTACTGAGTATATTTAAGTATGGCAGAAATCACAGTACAGTCATTGTCTTTAACTTTAACTGCTGATTCTGTTATCAAATGTTGTGGTTATAAAATCAGGATGTGTGTCCTGTCCTAGTTATGCTCAGCACCCCTCCCTGCTGAAACAATAAAATGTTAATGAATATCTTGAAGTGGAGTTGATCTCAATCACAGCGGCCTTTCTGCCCTTCTGCCTCTGACTTCATTTAGTTTTATATACCGACATAGAAAATGAAGCCTAAGGCAAATCCATGAGTAAAGCACAGGCTGATTATTTGTGGCTCGAACAAAAATAAAATAAAAAAATCCCGAGTGGTTGCTCCAGGCAGACACTTAAGGTCTGCTGATGTTATTCCAAGAAGAATGGTCGGGCGATCATCCATACCTCACCCCCGGGAAACACTGGCACTGGTTCCACAGGGATCTCTATCCAACCTCAAACACAACAAACACGTCCAGCATGAAGTAAGACAACATAGGCTGTACCAGTGGAAGAGCCTTTATACACACAATAAAATGACGAATGATTCAGCTTATCATAAAGACGCACAGTAGGCCATGTGTGAATATGAGTGCAAACGGCTGTCGGTCCCTCTATGTAAACGGCGTGCTAGACCAGCGACCTGTACAGGATGTACCTCTGTGCCCTGGGACAGCTGGGACAGACTCCAGCACCCTGGGACCTTAAATGACAACAGCAGTTACAAAAAAACGCATGGATGGATGAAAAATGCCATATTTTACTGTTCATATTTTAAATGAATATACTGCACTGTTACTACTGCTGGAGTAATGGATCTAAATGCAACTAACCAATGCATCCCGTGGGACATTATCTCTAAATACAAGTTTGTCTGGGAATGGAGGTAAACTTTACACAGAGGAAGATACAGGTGAAAGCATTCGTCTAAATTGTATACAGCACCTTGGTCAACAGTTGTTGTTTTAAATGTGCTATATAAATAAATTTGACTTTGACTTTAAAGCAGGGGTGGGCAACTCCAGGCCTCGAGGGTCCTGCAGGTTTTAGATGTGTCCTTGATCCAACACAGCTGATTTAAACGGCTAAATGACCTCCTCAGCATGTCTTGAAGTTCTGCAGAGGCTGGTAATGAACTCATCATCTTATTCAGGTGTGCTGACCCAGGGTGAGATCCTGCAGGACACCGGCCCTCGAGGCCTGGAGTTCCCCACCCCTGCCCCAAGTTTTAACTACTTAAACTATTTCACTTTTTTTAGACTTTGTGTTTGCAGGAGAGAATTCTTGAAACTATAATTACTGCCACACAGTTGTCCTTGGCCTTAATCACTAGATTATATTCATCCCTGCTTGAACTGAATATGAAAAAAATAGTTCCTAAGATTTGCGAGAATGGGACTGATTGGTATGTACATAAGGACGGACATCCCATAGTATACTACCTCAGGTCACAGCATGGAGCCATAAACTGTAGTTTTATTGAAGGACTAGCAGAGGCTTTAACACCATCAGAAGAGGTTTCTCTTTGAAGCTTCTTCTGTGAAGCCTGAGTGAAAAGTGCTCAAAGATCTATTTCAAGCAAGCTATCATAATGTGTGCATGTGTTGCATACGCGTGTGAGTTTGTGTGTGCGTGTCTCCAAGTGTATGTGTCACGGCGCCCTTGGACACGCGCTTGTGGAATGTGTTGAGAGCAAGGGAAAACACTGGGTTGCCACAGCAACTAGCGAAGAGAAACAGATTGGTGGGTGGGTGGGGCGCAGTCAGAAGAGCAAGCAAAAGACCAGAAAAAGATACGACGGGACAGGTTTGACATACGCGATCCAGCACAGGACTAGAGGGAAAAAGCTGAAAGAGTAAGAGGAGAGTGAGCTTAAAGGATATGGGTATGAAAAACTTTCAAGTTCGCCCCTCATCCTTTATTGATGTGGGTAGGATGTCCTCTGGTTACGTTGTGGGGAAGTCAGATGTAGAGTGTAAACACAGCTCATTCTGGGCTCCCCTTCTGTTTCTTGTCCACTGTCACTTCTTCTCCATTTTGCCTTGAAAAATCGACCTTCTGTCCTCTTTCCCGTTTTACGCCTCTTCTTCAACACTTTGCATTCATTTCAGAACCTGTTATAATCCTGCAACCCTTCTGTAACACACATTACATTAACCTGATAAGTAGTGTTGCACAGAAATCTTGTTGTAGACACTTTTCAAAATGTCAACTCTCACACCAAAAACATAAACTTCTACATTCTTGCCTGGGAACACTTTGGTGTCTCCCAGAGGAGCTTTAGGTGGTGGAGGGCAGGAGAGAGGTTTGCTTGCCTGCCGTCCCCATGACCTGCATAAGTGGTAGAAAATGGACAGCTGGACGGCTGGCTGGGTGGACGGATTGACTCTGTACAAATAACAATGTAGCACGCCTGAGGCTGTTCACTTTACCTCGAAATAGAAATGCAATACTTTGATATATTATACCCTCCAACAGACACACACATGTTTGTATGGCTGACCTTGACTCCTCACACTACTGCGTTTCCAAAATGTCCTCATTTCAATAGTCTAACAAAGACAACTCATGCACGCACACGCACGCACGCACACGCACGCACACACCATATCCTGATCAATAGGTGTATTGTTATTTCAGCCTCTACATGGAGTATCAAAAGCAGCGTTGTGATTAAAAATACACCGCGCCTTTGGATAAGGTTAAGGTCACCTGCATGTGTTCTTACAGTTCTTCACAAATCTGTGCCCGCTCACACACAGTGAGGAGGAGGACAGGTATTCTGTCATCGTGATATCATCACCACTGTGACATCATCACCACGACTGTTATGGCGACGCATCATCAACAACTACACAGAACTCTGCTAATGATGTATACTTACACCAGCAGCATTTATCTTCACTTTGCACTTTTATACAACATCAAGAACAAAGTGGGCGTGTCAGTGTTTCATCTGAATCACACAAATACATCAGGATGCTTCATGTGCAGACACAGGTCAAACAGAAGCATACGTTCTAGCATTTCCCACAGAGAAGGTGAGCCTGAGTGAAAACGTGTTCGCTCCTACAGCAGTGCATTCAAAACCACGAGCTGATGTTCAGCGTGTATTTAACTGAAGGTGCCTGAAGCTCTCCTGGTGTTTTTTTTTTTGTTTGTTTTGTCTTTGTTTGTTTGGTTTTCTTTAGTTATTGTTAGCCCTTATTGGTGGGTTGTTTTTAAGAAACGGACAGAGAACTGACAGTATGATTATTCCTGTTGTATTTTTGTTAATGTTTCTGTCCATCCAAAATATGAATTAAAAAAACAAAAACAACAAAAACTGAAGGTGCCAAACATGACTGCATTTCCTGCACTCTTTAGTGCCTGAGTCATATCCTGACAAGTCTAATGACCTGATTTATTAGAAATTTGGAACCTGAAACTGAGGTGAGTATAAAGGAGCGGTTGATTAGCCTCGTCCCGCTGCCCTGCGTTCAGATAGAACTGATGCTCTTCTGTGGATTAGATTCATAATCCTCAATTAGCGAGTCGTATACTGAACGTGTATACTTCAGGATTCAGAGGACTGAGAAGTGGGAATGACTTAGGCTACGTTCACACTGCAGGCGAAAGCGCATCAAATCCGACTTTTCTGACCCTATGCGTCCCATATCCGATCATGGTATGACAGTGTGAACGGCACAAATCTGATATTTTCAAATCCGACCTGGGTCACTTTCGTATGTGGTCCTGAATCCGATACATATCTGATGTTTTAGAAAGCGACTGCTGTTTGAACGGTCAGGTCGCATTAAATCCGTCTTTTACGTCACTGACACAAGACAGACGCCAATTATCAGCGCCGGAGAAGACATCGTGAACGATTCCTGGCCATCCAGTGAAACTGTTGGGAAGACAACGTTGGAGAAACGTGAACATTTTATTTGTACTGTATAATCTGCAGATTCTGACAGAAATCTGCAACTATCCTTTGAAGCACCGCTCCTCTAAAACAGCAATAAGGATCATTATTAGGCCAAATGTAAATAACACAATAACTTTATAACTTAAAGCAAAATTGGGAAACGTAAAGTCTGAAACACGTCTTTATATTAAGGCCATCAGTCAAACAATATTGTTTGCTCTGGGTCTAAACAGAGCGCGTTGTGTGCGACGTCTTCTTTTGCGCATGCGGGCCGCTTTGAGGGTTCACACTAGAGCGCGTTTGCTGTCGCATTTTATTTGTAGTGTGAACAAGCAGACAAAAAAATCAGATTTGATCAAAAAATCGGAATTGAGCATTAAGACCTGCAGCGTGACCCGGTGTGAGCCTTAGAGTGAAGGAATTTCGGCTCAAGCGTGACAGGGTCAGTTCACAGCCAATCCTGATAAACTGAAGACAGTTTAACAAACAAAAGATGCAAGATCGCTACTCAATCTCAGCAAGCGCAACAAAGACCATTAAAGTATGAAATATATATAAAACAAGTGCTGATCATCACATTTTCTGCTTTCCTGCTCGATGCTTTCCAAAGCATCAAACGTTGCCATGACTTCAGATGCCACTGGAGTTTATGGTGAAGCAAATGATCAGTTTGTCCCTCAGGAGACGGCGTTTGTTTGGAAGCTGATGTTTTTCATTTCATGATGGTCTTCCCTCATTTTCACCGGGCATTTACTTTTCCTTCATTGTCTCCTTGGTTACATTAAGATTGTTTGGTTAGGTTCAGGGAAAGATCGTACCGTCTTTAAAGTGTTCCCTGAAAAATGATGCTTTCTAAGTGAATACTAATGTGATGCTAACTTGTCTTTGATGGCACCGTTTAATGTTCTGGGAAAACGAACAAGCTGTGAATATTTTTTACATTAGACACAGCTGCCACCAGTAACTACACGTGCAACCAGTCAAGAGTGAAATGTGTGGGGAAGGTCTGTGTCGACCGCCCCTGAATGCTGTCGGTTTGACACTGGCTCGCTGATTATGCGTCCTCCACGTTGCTGAACTGCCGCACCTGAACTATTTGCTTAGAGCAGCTATCAGCATTCAGGGACCACAGCAGAGGCAGTCTTACACCTACGCTATATTTAAGTGCTGTCCTCCACAACTTTATACCGAGAGATTTTTGTCTTCAAAAAGGTCAAATCAAGGAGCTGAAGCTGGTAGAGATCGTTGTCCGGCCACATATACTTTAACAGGTCTGATACAAGAGCTGGACTCCTGGTGCTTTTGTCTTGTAAGGCCCACGCCGGCCTCTCCCTGATCTATCCCAGTTCTTATGTGGTCCATCCCGTGGCTACGTGCGTCAGTCGGGAATGCAGGCTGGGAATTTGGTGCACGAGCTAAGTGTTTAATGATGAGCCTTATTTAGTTCACAGAAGTGAGAATACAAACAATCACAAACCATTTCCCTCGTTTATGGTGATCTGTCATCACACACTACAATGTTGGTGACAGTATTTGGAAAATGAGTCATTTATTTGTAGTGTAGGTTGTAGTGTACGTTCTGCTGGGCATGCTTGGGAAACGTGTCTGCACGCTTGAGGACGGGAGCTGACCTTGCGCTCTTTGTCTCCGTACTCCAGGCCCAGCGTGTCCATGGCACGGACGATGGCGGCCAAAGATTGGATGGTGTTGCTGTAAACAACGGGCTTGTACTGCTTTACGTCATCGCCGGAGAAACCGTCCTCGTGGATGATCCTAGAAACAAAGAGACGCACGGGCATTAAAGAATGTTAAATACTTTACTCTGCTCATTATACAGGCATAGAAAGTGAACAGCAAAGTTATGTGCATGCACAGGTTTGCTTCTCAACCTGATGAAAAAGTGGATTAAAAGCACACGGCAAAGGTGTTTTACACGTTCATTGGATATAAAAGAGGAAACAGGTGGAAAGGAGGAAAATGGAGATAAGCACAGGTGGAGCCTGGACCAGAGAGGAGGGAGGGAGTGGGCCCATAACTGTAGCCTAACCTGACATTTAAGCACACGATGCTCACAGAAGGGGATCCTGCTGTTTGAAATGCCACAATGTCTTTCACTGCACCTAACGCAAGGGCACAGCAACAGACGGTCTCAGGGACAGTTAGCGAGGTAGACGCCCGCTCGTATGGACAAATGAGACAAAGACCAACAGAGAGACGGACAGCCACGAACAACAGGCAGGGCACCACGACACAAAAGCTTGATACAAAGAGACAGATACAGGTTGAGGCAACAATGTGAGGCAATTCTGATAGACAACATCACCATGCATAAATAAACCCGAATGAACAAGCCTCCAGCATGGGCACAACTCAGGATCCAACACGGCTGCAAACATTTGTGCATGTATTATAGAGGCCTGTATCTATCCCACTGTTCTTACTTTACAGCCAAGTAATCCAAATTAAAAAGAAATCTAGTAAAAAAAATCACAGAGACACATGAGTAGGAACTAAGAACAAATATAAGCGCTGTCAGCAGCCCCGCAGTGAACGTTCAGAGAAACTGTTCACATCTTGTTCTTTAGCATCGTGTCAAGCTGGAGAGCAATACGCAGCATCAGTCATGAGCCGGTGAGATAAAGTATTATGTACTCGACCTACATCAATTACATTGAAAGTTGCTTTACTTGACTGATGAATCAAAATAATCCTCACTTATATCAGGTCTGAAGTGAGCTCTTTGCTCCTCGTTCACCCCGCTTTCTTCTGATTGGCTGCTCTTTTCAAACAGAAGGTTTGAACAGCAGGTGGGTGGGTTGCTGTACGCCTAAGATTACCATATAAGGTGATATCCACCCTCACTAAAATCATACAGAGCCAAGAGCAGAAGGAGTGCTGAGAGTCCAAATCCTGAAGTTCTGTTCCTGACGGGGATTACTCACACATACGCCGACCTCATTATAAGTTTAATATGAACATCCATCGTTATGACGTAAAGTACATGAAAGGAAATAAGGAAAAGCTTCGGTTTCTTTATAAAAACCTGACCAGGGAGTTAGTGGTCAGTTTAAAAAGGCCTCTGCTCTGCGTGGTCTGGTTTGGTGTGCTTCTTGACATATGGCAGATGTGTGCTACTATACATCTGTTTACAGGTTTCTGTGAGTGTCCAACGGTATTGACTTTGTGTGTGGGTGTGTGTGTGTTTGCGGTCTCGGTCAGTGTAATGTTTCAGATCAATCAGGCAGTGTGCCAGTCCTATATAAATATACCACACTTCTATTTACATCAGTGCCTTTCACACAGAGGGCCAAAGCCTGGAGCTGCAGACGGGAACCAGGACAGATCTTTCCGTCCCCGCTAAAAGACGCCAAAAAGACATTTTCTGAAATTCCACCTTCCACCTTTCCTACCACCACAGCGGAGATACACTTAATGGGAAGAGGAAACAATGCCAATAGAGAGGTTGATGTGTGATTCACAGTAAAATTGGTCAGAAATAACCTAACAAACAGAACTGGGGACTCTGTGTTTATAACACAGAAAGCTAAAGTTATGACAAAGAGCCTCTTCTGCAGGAGCGCTCGGCCAGCTTTGCACTGTGAGAATGTGCTTCCATGTAAACCTGACTGTGAGGTAAAACACATCGCTGACAGGCTTAAGAACTCAGAATAAAGTTTTTTAAACCAAACCAAAAGTTGAGCCTTTCATCAGGAACAGAAGTGGCCATGGGAGGGCGCCGACACTCAGCACGCCCGTGTTGTCCCTCCGTTATGTCCCGTGGTGCTTCTAACACACAGCATTAAGTTTGTAGCAGCTAACTGGACACAGACAGCTAAAACAATCCTCTGACACGTAAAGGCAGGTGGTTCTTTCCTCAGCTGGATATCGTGACGCTAACCGTGGTTTAGCATGGCGAGTTGTGCTCCGTCTATCTCTGTCTCAATTATTTTGTTCTTAAATGGTAATCGATTTACATTTTGTGGATGTTGCTGTGCTTTTACGTGATTCTCTAACTGGAAAACAATTCGAGGAGGAGGGTTGATGGAAGAAGAAAAGATGTCGAACGAGCGCTCTAGAAAGTTTTACTGGCATCTTTGCTAACTCGGGAAGAGAGAGGAAGACACCAAAGGTCACAGCTGAGGAGAACAGCGTCGAGCAAAGACTTAAAATTAGTGTTATGAATGTTATCAGAAGTGTAACTGACATATTTTCCCGTCTCTGTACGTGTGTGTGTGTGTGTGTGAGTGGCTGGCTAGCTTGCTGACGTGAGCTTTCATGCATGAGGACCTTTTCTCATTACCCACTCTCCAAGCCCTTCTGTCAGCAACGCCAAGGCACTGTGTGTGTGTGTTTCTGTGTTGGTGTGTGTATGTGTACAATTTCACGTAGCCTTGGCACAATCTGCACGGTGACCTGAAACATAGTTTAGTTTCACACCGAGTCAGACAGATGGACAGAGAGACAGACATATGGGCAATTTAACCACAACACTGTTCCATGACATCATCCTGTGGCTGCCATTTTGGGGCCAGTCAGCAGATGTTAATATAGCAGTCACACTTAAGGATGGTGTCTGCCTATAGCGCACTTTTAAATTTGTGAAACGCCCAAACTGGTTACATCGACTCCAGCGTGGCCGTGCTGTTCTTTGCTGATGATCACTGATCAATAGGGACTAAAAACTCGTGTTTCTGGGAGTTTGAAGGCTCCGTTGACAAGATGACCTGAAGTTTAAAGCTAACCGGCTAAAGTTACGAAACCCACAGAAAGAAAAACTGTTGATGCGCACACATGATATCAAACACAACGTGCCTGCCTCGTTAATGCCTCCCATTATCCCCGGACTCGTATTTTTATCCTCACACCTACTCATGTGAACACTCACAGAACACAAAGCCTACACAGCACACTATGCAATTAGGTCTTTATCTCAGCCCTGCATTGTTGCTAGCTAACACTGTTTGCTCTGACACACACACAGACTCGCACAAAGCCCTGTGATTGGCTCTTTTTCACTATGGCGTCCATCCACTCCTTTTCCGTTCTTCGTCGACAGAGCTCTTGGTAGTGACAAAGTGCACACTGACCAACTCCTGTCAACGCTGCCTCAGACTCGGATACACACATAGTGTGTGTGTGTGTGTTCTCTGAGAACATTACAGCAAGTGCAAAGAGTGAAGGAGAAAGAGGGGATAAAAATGTGGTGTGTGATAAAGAAGCTATAAATAACTGAAGGTGTCAGTAACGTAGCCCCTCCACCCTCCCATCAGACACACACACACACACACAGACAGTGAAATGGAGGCATCAGCTGCTCCGTTATTCGGCTCCACTCACTTGTCATCACACCTTGAGGTCAAGCAGCAGCATCCTGAGCGCGCAGATTCTCACAGACACATCCCGATGCCCTCAGCTCTGTCTCTGCTTTTCTTCAAGACACACATAAGCCGGTATTTAAGCCGTGCTGGAGGCGAACCCCCTTGGATGGCTGGTCTAACGCTTTGATCCAACCTAGTTACTGGATGGATCGCTGTGAAGAGTTTATGTGCATATCAATAGAGTCCGGGGCATTGAATCGCCACCTTAGTCTGGCATTGGTCTCACTACACCTGCAGGGTTTATATTTGTGGTTTTGAAAACGCCTAAATTCATGGAGAAAATTTGTTACAGTCTCGATACATTCACAAACTCTTAGCCTACACTTTGCCTCTGGTGCTAATGTAAGTTTAAAGTCCAAAAGATATTCAATTCAATTCAACAGTCGCCTCAAGGCGCTTTATATTGTAAAGTAGATCGTACAACAGAGAAAAACCCAACAATCATATGACCCCCTGTGAGCAAGCACTTTGGCGACAGTGGGAAGGAAAAACTCCCTTTTAACAGGAAGAAACCTCCGGCAGAGCCAGGCTCAGGGAGGGGCGGGGCCATCTGCTGCGACCGGTTGGGGTGAGAGAAGGAAGACAGGATAAAGACATGATTAACAAAAATATCTCCAAAAATAAGACTTTTTTTCAAAGCTAAATATTAAGATAATAATAAATGAATGTAAAATAAACGTTATGGTATCATCTTTCTTCTTTAGATTGCCCGTCTGCACCAGTGCGTCTTTTCCAGCTCAGATAGGTGAAAATAAATGGAATTTAGCCCTTTTTAGGCTAGAAAGAGACTTTCTTTGTGCACTGACAACATTCATGTGAGATGTTTGTAACATGAACTACTGATCTGGAAATATCTGTTCTGACAGATCAGCGCGTATTTCTCCAGTCACCGATATTTTTGTGTTGTTTAGAGTCTCGCTGTCTGCAGCATCTTCTTAGCTAAGAGAGATGAAGTGGTGAAGCAGATGCAACATCTGAGGTGACCAGCTTAGTCATTTACAGTCCAGCTGGAGCACTGGTTTTATGTAGTGTTATGTAGTAAGGCTGCGTTTGCAGATTGTTTTTCTAAATCATGCGACAGCATCAGATAAACATCTGGATGTTTGGATTTGGACGTTTTCAGTTCATCAAGGGACTTTTCTTGAAGGCTGTTGTAATCTTTAGCTTTGTGCTAGTGATGTGCGATACCACTGATTTCCTTTCTGATCCAATACCAAGTAAAATTCAGGGTGGTATTGACGATACTGATCTGATACCGATACTTTGTACAAAAACTTATTTTATTTATTGTATCTTTTATTGTATCTCAAATTGTAGCGTCATCATGATTACAGAACATCAGATTACTTGTTCTTATCACTTAATAATGCAGAATTCATCATATAGAAATAAAAAAACCTGAAGTTGTGCGCCATTTGAACACGCTGCCTGCCTGCAGCACTAAAGGACTCCGTCTCGCCCTATCAGCACCTGTCCCTCTCCTCCTCTTCAGTTCGCCCCAACATACCCTCGTCATATTCTGTGATATGATTTACTCTGAGGTGCTTGACGAGGTTAGTGGTGTTGACACAACACCTCACTTTCAAGCCACATGTATTGCAAACTGCGTCTCGGCTGTTTGTGGAGGTAAAATACGTCCACACATGACTCCATTTACGCTCAGCCATTGTTGTGAGTGCGCACGCCAAGGGGCTGCGACACATTTATACAGCTGTGTTTCGCATATGACTATGGAAGGCGGAAGAGGAAGTAGTTCCCTCCAATGTAGACAATCTGAATGATATACTTTCTTTCCACTGTGTTCCTGTTAATGATAAACTACAAATTTACCCTAAATTACAAAAATATCGATATTTTAATATAAAAATTGATTCTAGAACATAAATGACTGGTATTGGAGGAATCGATATTTCAGTATCAATCCGCACATCACTACTTTGTGCTCACTCTGGGGTTTCCCCTGTATCTAATTCTCTTGTTGCTTGTTACAGAAACTGCGCAGCATTCTCTTCTACCATTAGATTTTCGTGGTCGATGAAGAAGCAACGGTGACGAGTGCAGCGATGTTCCAAACGTGACTGCAGTTGGAAAAAACGGTCGAGATTGTTTCTGCTCTGGAGATGTTGAGTGATACAGATGATGAGAGCACAATAAATACTGAAGAGTCTAATGCACTCACTGGCCACCTTATTAGGTACACCTGGCTAGTGCCAGGTTGGATCCCCTGTTGCCTTAATGTTTCATGGGACTGACTCAACAAGGTGCTCTTCTGCACACCTCAGTGTTGCCTGGCCATTCTCCTCTGACCTCTGTCAACATCTCCACCACGTCTACATGCCTGTACGTATTGAGCTGCTGCTATGTGATTGGCTGATTAGATATCTGTATTCACACGCAGTTGAAAAAGCATGTATGTCAAAGTGGCCAGTGAGTATAGTAGCATCATATGTTATATAACATAACCTAAATGTGCCTCATGAGTCCAGTTATAGGAGAATATAAGTGTGGACAGGATAGAAGAGCCACAACAGTTTTACACGCAGGAGCTGTGATAATTCAGTACGGAGCATGTGCTGCACCAGTTAACCATCAATCTCCAGAGCAACAAATACTGTACTTAAAATATATGGAAAGCATTAATAAAACTAATAATTCAGTTTTATGGATGCAGGTATTGAAATCTTACGTTTAGCTTAAAGTAAACACTGCAAAAACTCAAAATGTTACCAAGTATTTTTGTTTAATTTCTAGTCAAAATATCTCATCACACTTCAAATTAGACACAAAGCTGTTTAGCTTATAGAAAGGTAAATGCACCAGAAATGCAGAATTATGACTTATTGTAAGTGAGGTGTTGGACTTAAATCTAGAACAGTGTCACAGTTTTAGAACTGAAAATAAGTTTTATACACTTAAAACCAAGATGATGAGGAAGGTTATAAAAAAATGCTACTTTTGAGCACCACGAACTTATTATGAGACACAAACCTTCACAACACTAGTCAAATATAGCTAAGAATGAGTTTTTCCAGCTAATTTCAAGGCTTAATGTACTGAACTTTGACTTGCTCCAGTGGCAGACTTTTTAACTTTTTTCAAGCAGAAATGTCTCGTACGAAAACATTTTTTCTTGTTTTTGGAGCAGCATTTGTCCCAGTGAAGCCTCACAGGAATGCTACCAAGGCTGTAAACTGGTCTGTACACCACCAACTAATCCTAGCTATATCCAAAGTAATACACAGTGTATAATAGGCAGTGACCTGTCTAAGAGCATGAGCTGTCCTACTGTATTCGATAACACCAGATTAATGTTCGCAGCACCTGAAGGTTTATTCAGAAACGGAGAGAAAGAAAAGCCTGACACATTTTTACATTTACACCCTTCATGCAGTGTTGCACCACAACGTTCGCCCTATGCGACCGGCTTATTAGAGGCTAACATACTTCTTCAGGATTTGGTTCTAACCGTCGCAGAGCTGAAGAGGAGGCCTCCTGGTTCAGGTTTGCTCATGTGCTAATGGAAAGCTCTGGTGCCAAGAGACACAGTCTGTAGGTTCAGGGGGGATGTTAGGAACCACATACACATGCATGTAAGCTCAGACAGGTGAGCAGAATAATTACAGTTCAGTATTACATCTAGGGAGACCTCATTAAATCTATCTGCCATTATCTCTCTGTTTCACTGTCACCTGTTATCTTTATCTGCCAACTCCTCTTTCATCCCTTCCTCGTGTATCTCTCTCTCCTCTCTAACATCACACTCGCTCTCCTCTCCCCCACACTGCCATGTCATGTTCTCCTCCGACTTGCCTCGCTCCTCATACCTAATTATTTCTTCTTTTTTTACTCCTCTCGTCCTCGTTCACTTTAATTTTCCATTTGCAATTAACTATTAATTAAAAACACGGGGCTGATGCATTACACACCCTTTCTCCCTCCCCAGTGACTGATTTCTAGAGTGGAACAAGAATGCTCACACACACACACGCACGCGCACACACGCTGTCTTTGCAAAACTTAGTGCAACCACTGCAGTAGTGCCGTGTCGTAACCGTTGCCTAATTAACAGTTGCCGACGGCTTCACAGAGTCACACCCAGCATGTTGCACTAAAACCTTGTAATTCAGTTTCAAACAGTGCGACCTGTCATTCACTCATTCAGGATCCAGCGATCAGCACAAACAGCAAATACACTCGACAGCTTCCACGTTGGCTGGCAGCCCTGCACCAGTCTGCATGTTAATCCTGTGCTTGCCTCTCAGGTTCTCTCGGGGGACTCTGGTTTCCCCCCACTGTCCAAAGACAGCTTGTTGGGCTAACTGGTGATGGTAAACTGGCACGAGGTGTGAATAGAAGAGTGAATTTTTCTTTTCTTTCCCTCTGTGTCAGCCCGGTGTTAAAATGCTAATCGGTCATGGTGTACTCTGCCTCTTGCCCAGTGACAGCTGGGACAGGCTTCAGGCCATCGCCGTAACACTAAAATGGTTCAGAAGATGAATGAATCAGTGATACAGCTGCTGACACTTGCAGTCATATCTAGTCCAGTGTTTCGACCATTTTGTAACAGTAGCTCACGAGCTTATCAAATGACACCGCTGTGGTTTAACTGTCAGCTGTGTACATTTCAGGTGCATAGCACTTCCACAGCCCACGTCAAAGACACATGCTGACCCTCAGAGACACCACCCTGGGAAAGCTTCACCTGTTTTCTGTGAGCTGGGTTGTTTTTTTTTTTGCCATTTCCAATCTGATCCAGATCTTTTCCCCCAGCTTCATATCACCCACTCCTCACAGCCACATCATTGCTAAAATCTTGGCTACAGCAACGATGTGACTGGCAGAAAGCTTTAGGTAGAAGATGTAGATGTATGTAAATAAGGCAGAGTGTAGCACTGATCCAAAACCTACACATGCATCAGGTGATTTATAAAGAATACCTCTGCTGATTACACCAAAGCAGGCACTTTAAGGTAGTGTCTGCTCTGTGAGAGACAGTTTGTGTTAGTCGTGTCATATTGTCCCTGATCGTATCAGTATACGCTGTCTGACAGTGTGAGCCACGCATCACCCTCCGACGGAGAGCTACATCCAACAAAGCACGATCCTTTGGAAAATATGCAAGAAAATAGTTCCTGCTTGCTGAAAGTTGAAACTACACACTCGTTTTATCATGCGAGGCACAAATACACCATTGAGTACAACCAGGCTAGGAAGGAGGAGATGCTAGCAGCTGGTGATGTGCAACCCAAAAGTAAACAAATGACTCAACTGAGCATTGCTGGAGCACTCGTTAGTTGCACTATATATGACAGGAAGAGCAAACGGTGAATGGATATTACTTCTGCCGCTGCACTGCTTTTAGCCTTTCTTTGATGGGACAGTAGTGAGAAGACAGGAAAGCTGGGAGAAAGACCAGGGGCAAGGCACAGGAAGTGGCCTCGGGGCAGAATCAGGTGTGGGTCTCTGTATTAGCCTGACAGCTCAAAGCAGGCAGCTAAAGCAGCCTTACCCACACGCAGGCCTTTAAACAGCCGGTTAAAAGCTCGACCCAAGACACAGTTCAGGTAGAAGAAATGTCAGTTGTATTACGCATTGTGCCGGCTCCTGTTAGTTTAGTGTTTGTTAAAGTGTTAAATACACAGTTATGTAACTAAAGTTTTCAGTGGAAACACAACCTGGGCTACTTTTATGCTTACATCTGACACATGCTGTGTCACCACTGCTGCTCGTGTGTCATCAGTGACAGTAGCTCACCTCTGATATAAATGAAAATGTAATTATTCAGGTTACCTGTCCTCTCCTGTGTCAATATTAACTTACTGAGGGAGCAACCGACAGGCCGATCGAGTAGAAACAAATGAAAAGAAAATGGGCACACCTGAACCCCAGACAGGCCTGACAGAGACAGCAAAATACTGCTGCTGCTTGTCTTATTTCAAAAAGGTCTCTTTATCTCAATCATTTCAGTAGATAAACACAATGCTAAGCGAGCTTTAAGTGACTTTGGTTCTTCCAGTGGGAGCAGAAGTTTAAATTGTTCGTGTTAATGATACGTATCCAAATATCAGGATTCAACCTGGAGATGCAAAAACTGAGTCTAAAACTGTGACACCAGATGAATATTTTGGATAATTAATCAGCTGACTGCTGTTGTACGTATATATGCACATCTATATACTCATTATCAAGTTTTTCTTTATCACTTTGTATTTTGTTAGTAAAGCAAACATGAAAGGAAAAAAGTAAAATGTTTTACAATTTAATGCAACATACTTCATACTGCAACATACTTAAACTGAATCAAAAATAAACCTCGTATATGTTACAGTTTACAGTGCCGTGGGATAGTTACATTTTTTGTATTACTGTGTATGTCTGCTCTCAGTTAGCTATGATACAAATCCAAAAATACAAACATGCATTTAACCAGACACTCTTTCAGCTACACAGCCACAGTCACACTCAGCTGACTTTATATCAGCTGAGTGTGGTCATTGTAACAAGACTCCATTGTCTCGCAGTGCACTGAACTGACATGAAATCTGCCAAATAGCTCTAACACACACGGAAAAAAAAGTCACACAACCACAAAGCCACACAAACAAAAGCACCAAGAAAAAGACACTTTCAAGTGTGTGTAACTGCACACACACACACACTCACACACAATTCCCTATAACAAAAGACCTTTGTTTCTTATAAGAAGCCCTGATTAGCGCACGGACCACACACACAGTCATAATGACCTGGCTTTATACAAATGATCCAGACCAAGATAGAAAGAAAGCATATTATATATATACACACACACACACACACATATATATATATATATATATATATATATATATATATATGTGTGTGTTTTTTGGGTGAGATGGGTGTTTTTTTTATATATATAAAAATTCCCCACTCGCCCCTGCGGGCGGTCAATCCTTCCAGCTCGGGTCCTCTACCAGAGGCCTGGGAGCTTGAGGGTCCTGCGCAGTATCTTAGCTGTTCCCAGGACTGCGCTCTTCTGGACAGAGATCTCCAATGTTGTTCCCGGGATCTGCTGGAGCCACTCGCCTAGCTTGGGAGTCACCGCACCTGGTGCTCCGATTACCACGGGGACCACCGTTACCTTCACCCTCCACATCCTCTCGAGCTCTTCTCTGAGCCCTTGGTATTTCTCCAGCTTCTCGTGTTCCTTCTTCCTGATATTGCTGTCATTCGGAACCGCTACATCGATCACTACGGCCGTCTTCTTCTGTTTGTCTACCACCACTATGTCCGGTTGGTTAGCCACCACCATTTTGTCCGTCTGTATCTGGAAGTCCCACAGGATCTTAGCTCGGTCATTCTCCATCACCCTTGGGGGCGTCTCCCATTTTGACCTCGGGACTTCCAGGTTATACTCGGCACAGATGTTCCTGTACACTATGCCGGCCACTTGGTTATGGCGTTCCATGTGTGCCTTGCCTGCTAGCATCTTGCACCCTGCTGTTATGTGCTGGATTGTCTCTGGGGCATCTTTACACAGCCTGCACCTGGGGTCTTGCCTGGTGTGATAGACCCCAGCCTCTATGGATCTTGTGCTCAGTGCTTGTTCCTGTGCTGCCATGATTAGTGCCTCTGTGCTGTCTTTCAGTCCAGCTTTGTCCAGCCACTGGTAGGATTTCTGGATATCAGCCACCTACTCTATCTGCCGGTGGTACATACCGTGCAGGGGCCTGTCCTTCCATGATGGTTCCTCGCCTTCCTCCTCTTTCTTGGGTTTCTGCTGCCTGAGGTATTCACTGAGCACGCTGTCAGTTGGGGCCATCTTCGTGATGTATTTGTGGATGTTCGTTGTCTCATCCTGGACTGTGGTGCTGACACTCACCAGTCCCCGGCCCCCTTCCTTCCGCTTAGCGTACAGCCTCAGGATGCTGGAAACCCTCCATGCATGGTCAGGAGCTTTCTTGTCTTTATGTCAGTGGCCTGACATAAAAACCTAGGAATCACTGTCCAGGTTTAGACAACGAACATCCATGAGTACATCAGGTAGATGGACACAACTGACCGTGTGCTCAGTGAATACCTCAGGCTGAGGAAGAGGAGGAACCATCATGGAAGGACAGGCCCCTGCACGGTATGTACCACCGGCAGATAGAGGAGGTGGCTGATATCCAGAAATCCTACCAGTGGCTGGACAAAGCTGGACTGAAAGACAGCACAGAGGCACTAATCATGGCAGCACAGGAACAAGCTCTGAGAACAAGATCCATAGAGGCTGGGGTCTATCACACCAGGCAAGACCCCAGATGCAGGCTGTGTAAAGATGCCCCTGAGACAATCCAGCACATAACAGCAGGGTGCAAGATGCTAGCAGGCAGGACATACATGGAATGCCATAACCAAGTGGCCGGCCTGGAATTCCCGAGGTCAAAATGGGAGATGCCCCCAAGGGTGGTGGAGAATGACCAAGCTAAAATCCTGTGGGACTGTGGCTAACCAAAGTAGTGGTGGACAACCAGAGGAAGACGGCTGTAGTGATGGACGTAGTAATACTGAATGACAGCAACATCAGGAAGAAGGAACACAGAAACTGGACAAATATCAAGGGCTCAGAGAAGAGCTGGAGAAGATGTGGAGGGTGAAGCTAACAGTGGTCCCAGTGACTCCCAAGATGGGGGAGTGGCTCCAGCAGATCCCAGGAACAACATCAGAGAGCTCTGTCCAGCAGAGCGCAGTCCTAGGAACAGCTAAGACAGTGGTTCCCAAACTTTTTTTTGCTTTGTTTTACAAGAAAACTGAGATTTTTTTTAAAACTCCTTTTTTGCGTTTACGTGTGGACGAGGAATACAGAGTTCGTCTCGCAACGTCAAAGGTATGTGCCTTTTTTCACGTCACGCTGTGCGCCACGTTATTGTTTACATGAGATAAATTGCAGAATGGCAGATAGAGACACAATACTGTTAATCTGACTATCTGCAGGTTTTAAACGCTTACATTTACACACGCAGTTACTGTCCCTCCATTTAGAAAGGCAGAGGCGTCACGGTGTGATTATTTTACGTGTAGTTGTTTTTTTTCCTGTGTAATAATATTCAACATTGCTATCAATACATTTTTCAAAAAATGTCTCTCTGTGCAAAATGGGTTTAAAAACATAAACAGCTGTGGGATCCTGTTTGTCCGTGATTTGAAGATCCCAGCGCTGCTCCCGACGAAGGGAAAACCAATTCTGCAGGGGAGACCTACCTCAGCACTTGTGCAGCTGAAGCCAAAGCGAAGATTTGCTTCATTATATTTTCTAGTCTTTGGCTTGGAAGGAAGTCGGTTTGGAAACATATTCAGCGATGCTTCATCTCCTGCTTTGCGTTTGTGTGGGAGCCCCGTCAAAAACCTGTCCATGATGCTTGCAGTGTCCAAGAGTTCTTTTTTTTTTTCTTTCTTTTCATACCGCGCTGTGGTGTGAATGAGACACGGCGGGTCCAGGGATCAGTGTTTTGAGCCATTTTATTCAGATCACACCACAACACAACACACACCAACCCCCGAGTCCCCGTGTTTTAACTCGGCGGGCGTGATTAAGGATGCCGTGCAGGTGTGTCCGCCCTCCCTGCACGGCACCGCAGACCACGCCCCACCACATGCACCCTCCCTTCCAATGGCTCTGAACCCCCCTAGGGGGCGGGTCCCACACTTTGGGAACCTCTGAGCTAAGACACTGCGCAGGACCTCAGGCTCCCAGGCATCTGGTAGAGGACCTGAGCTTGAAGGATAAAGAAAGACTAGAGGGGAATGTTTTTGTATGTGTGCGCATGACTTTAATATAATAAAAATGAAATGGAGGACAGGTAGGACAATAAACACAGAAAGATTTGCAGCATATTCAAAGAGCCTGTTGTGTTACCCGAGTAATAAAGCTGCTGCACGATTAGCTGCAGATAAAAACGACCAAATAAAAAAAGGGGAAAAACGTGTGACTATACCAAGATCTCTGCACGGCGCAACAAGAGGGATTTTATGAAGAGCTCTTTTATAAAGATCACTAGTTCTTAATGTCACCAGTTGATTTTATACCAATTAACTATTGGATGCTCACATAAACACCCCGCAGCAGACACCGAGTAGAAAAAGGCACCTTTTTGACTCATTTTATTTTGGAAGATTCTTCTCGCGCAGATTTGGTTTCACGAGGGATCAGAGAAACATGTTGCTAACACAAACACAGACAAAACAAGACGTTAGTCTGATTGAACTAAAATCAGTGATTCTGTCCTCAACTGCAGTCTATGGTAAAGACCATCATTATTAAAAGCTAGTTGATTGAGGTTAACAGTCATTCAGGTAATAGGATACATAACAAATCAAATACAAAATCAGCTTTGATGTCATCATTCCTGCAGGAAAGAGATTTTTTCAAAGGCCTTCAACAGTCACAAAGAAGACTTCTTCTACCAACAATTTCCTGGAAATTTGACACGGCCTTTCTGGGATGTTTGCCTTTGATATTTGAATAACGTAAGTGTTGTACTTCTTGTGATTTCCAAGTGGAACTGATCAACTTTTAAAGGTCTGATATTTAAGCATCAGTTTGTAAAGACTGACTTACAGCCTGGAAATAAGAACAACTGAAGATTACTGTGAAGAGGTGAGTTCAAGGGAGGAGACGAAAAAAGGAAGTGCCGAAGTTTCTTCACCTGGGATAAGAAGTACGTGTCTCGGTGTGCATGCACAGATAAGGTTTTGATAGCAGAGTTCAAATTTGACTATTTACAACATGCAGATCTGATTGAGACACTAAACAAAAAGGGCATCACATGCACACACGCACGCACAGCTATGATGACCCCTGCTGTTAGTTCATGGCTCACTGAGGTGTCCAATCAAATCATTCCAGTAAAGAGCACGCCCATAGCTACATTTGGCCAATGAAGGATGACTATCTAGCTGACGGACCATTTCAGACGACCAGTTGTAGACAGCCTCTCCATGCCACACTGGAGTTGGTGCCAGCACGAGCTGCCCCTGCTCTCTGCAGTCCAGTTCCTCTGCTGGAGTCTGAGCGTCTCAGAAAAAGGCAGCTAATAATTATCAAGGAGAACAGAGTCCAGGAGAGAAGTGCTCTTTGCTCTTTGTCCTTGACTCTCTTGGTCACTTCTTCTAGCTTGCTGAATAAGTGAGAACATGTTGTTTCACTTGCCGATCTCTCCTCTGTAGCTCAAAATGTCTTCATCTTCCTCCTCTTACCTTCCCAGTCTGATTCACACTCATCCTCCCTCCTCGTATATCGCTGCACCCTCTTCTCTCCTATCCTGTTTCCTTTCACACTCCCACAACACTTTTCTGTCCTTTGAGAAAGAAGAAATTGAATTCTCCTGCCTCACTGCTTCAGAGTGTTGTCCCTGGGACTCTCCTCCTCGCTCTTTGTGTTCTTCCCTCTTTCCTTTCTTGTTCTCCTACTTTATTCTTGTTTCCATCACTGTCACACTTCCTATTTTCTCCTGTAATTTCAGTCTTTTCTATCCCCTGTTTGCAGACTGCAATTCTTTGCCCCGTTTCTATGCACTGGGTATTTTTTTGCCTTCATTAAATTCTGCCTCCTTCCATCTATAACGCTCCTTTGCTTCTCTGAGCAAAACACCACCATCTTTTTTTCCTCAGTTTTGCTTCCCTTCCCCCTTCTATTCTCCTCTTCTGAGGCTTAAACCTAATTATCTTGTGTTCTAGAGAGAGAAACCACACACACACGGTGGGAACAGCCTGTGGGAAGCAGCGCAGCCGCGACGGACGCCGTTTGTTCTCCCTTCGGCCGGTCGCCTCCGATCGTGTCAGCAAGACACAAGCGCACATATACACAGACTGAGAAAGCCAGAGATAAAGACGAGAGGGAAATACAGAAAAGGAGGCATTGTGTGTCTCACACACACACACACACACACAAGCCCGTTCAGCTACCTTAGTGAGGACCCTCATTGACATAATGGTTTCCCTAGCCCCTTACCCTAACCCTAACCATTAAAAATGAATGCCTAACCCTGACCCTAAACCTAACCATAACCTAATTGTAACCCTGACACTAAAACCACATTTTGAGCCTCAAAAAGGCTTCAAACTTGTGAGGACGGTGTGTGTGTCCTCACAAGTGACTGTTGGTTCTCACAAGTATAGTAGAATGCAGATTTCGGTCTTCACAAAGATAGCTAGACAGGAACACACACACACACACACACACACACACACACACACACACACACACACACACACACACACACACACACACACACACACACACACGGGGAGAATAACTGACTTAAATTGCTTTGATGCTAAAACACACTCTAATCAAAATAACTGGACAAAGATTTATGAATTCATACAAGTTTGGTTCACAATTTTCTTCGCGTCAGTTTAAATCAATACAAAATTGAAAGCTGATATTTCATGTTGAATGAACTACTTCAGAATAACCATTTTACTGCATAAATCTCCACAGAAAAACACCAAAAACCAATAATCACTGATGTTGGTTTGTTTGAGCACGTCGCGATCCCGAGCTTAACATTCCCACTGCTTTAAGTGTTCCTAAGCAGGGATGATGAAACGAGCGTCTCTGCCCTGTTTGGGTAAAAGTCAGTTACTCAACAACATCTTTATTAAGTGAGCAATGCAGGCCTCCTCTGTGACTATAAAGTGCATTTAACTCATGATGTGTTTAACAGTCTGGGCTTACATGTGTTGTATACTGTCAATGATTGAAAGAGAAATTACACAGACATTTAATAACGTGTCAAAAGATGTCCTGAATGACTCCTTTATGATTTTTCTTTTTACAGACCAATTTGTGATTAGAATGTGTGATAAGCATGACAGCTCAGCTAAACTGAGGCTTTACGACTACACAAGGACCAAAATACAAGCGTGCTGGTAACACCTCACCCTTTGAGTCATTTCAAACATCTGCGTACCTGAGGGCCAAAAACATGGTTTACAAAAATAAATAAAGGCTATGCTAGCATTGTAAAATGCATCAAGCGGCCGTGACATGCACCAAGTCCACGAGAACAGCGTGTCAGCTATAAAACAGCAATGTTTGGATCTTGAACGCTATGATTTGAAACTGCTGGAAATTCCACTTGTTTCAGCAACGATTTTGCTATTTTATCCTTAAACTGCTGCTAGGTCATTAGGCAAACCTATAAAATATAAATCTTACATCTCCAGAAATAATTAATCCATTTCCTGGTACGCTTACACCCATCTCTGGAGTTTGCCCTTCCAGGAGCAGCCCCTAAAGCAAAGCCTTTCAGGGCAGAGTGCAGCCTACTCACAGCCACTCTGACAGGACAGAGGGCTGTACTTAATCACATCGCTGGGAACAACCTCTAATATCTTCCTCACTTTGCCTGACGGCGGCTTCTTCCTCGCTCCTGTTTAATGATATGAAAATATCCCGACATTAAATTAGTTTTCTCACATGCTCACAGTGAACGCTGCTGGAGAGGTCAGTTTGCCAGCTGGGCAGCGAGAGAACATTTGCACACGTCTAAACACACACAGGCCCCATAAACAGATGGTGTCTCCTTGTGCACACACACACACAGTGATATGCTGTTAACACATGACCAGGTCCCTCGAGCTGGCGGCCCAAACGTTACACACGAGATAACATCGTGTACGTACTTATGCAAAAACGCACACAATCCAGTCATTGACATGATTCTGAAACCAGTTCCCCATCTCTGCACAGTCAAACATGTTCTTCCTCAGTTCGTCATCCTGCTTCCTCTTTACTGTCTCAGAAGTGCAGTCCTACAGTGGACCATGCTGCAGCTTCACACCATCAGAGCTTAGTCATCCACACACTGCTGTACTTAATCCACTATCGCTAACACGCACACACCGACGAGCACCTGCGTTCCCCTCAGAGATGTTATCGCTGCTTTGTCATGAGCTACTGTCATTCAGTGATTGCATCACATCGGAAAGCAATAATCTGCATTCTAAAGGAGAACGGGCACAGACCTAAACGACTTCACCCGTGCACGGTGCACACTATTGTGTCTATGCTGTGTTATACAAAGTGCTGCTATAATAGACTCCCTACTTCCAATCATTGAGATCACACACACGCAGCTGCCACACGGATACACCGCAGCTCGGTGGACACGCCGTTAAATCTAAACCTTAATCTAATCCACTCGTCCTCCCTGTGTGAAGAAAGCAGTCCCACTAACAGCAGCAGGTCACTCGGGCACGCCCCGATGTTGAAGGCACACTGTGAAAGAAAATGCAGCGAGGAGTTTCCGCTCTGACGGTTCAGGAAACACTAGAGCACCTAAAAGGCTTCCCTCGCAGGGCGCTGACCGCCACTCTGGAAAAAAAAGTTTAGATCGTTTATAAAGAAACACAAATGCTCTAATTGATTTTACAATTTATACAGTAGTCCATTTTTGGCACTTTGAAAATGCCTCTGATGTGGTCACGCTGCATCACGCTGCTCGATACCCACAAATAGAACGACCCCTGATAAGAGTATAGAGCGTAGTGGATAAAACCAAGAATTTGTAGCGCGTACTACGTCTAGTTTCAACATGACATCCATTCTTGCAGACTGTAACCAGACAGCAGACACATGGAAGTGGCAGGACTGATGTGAAGAGCATTAACTGGCTCCTTTTTGTCAGGAAATCGTGTCGATTGATGAGCAGAAGTCAAAAACAGCCACGCTGTCTTATGTAATAAAGGATATAAAGTAACAACCTTGTCGGCACCGTCTAGATAAATCTATTAAACCAACAGACTCAGACCTAAATGGATTAACGCCAGTTTTTATAAGTGCACGATTTACATCAGTCCAATGCATACAACGACTCCAGTGAACCCACTGGGAGGACTGGTCCACTGCTGGAAGGACCATTAACAGCTGAGCAACAGACTCATCTGGATCCACTGAATCGTGTCTGTCATGTGATGCGTCACCATACATGCACAACCAAAGCCTATTATCGGCTAAAATATGCAGCCTATGTGCAGCCAGCCTTAAAGAGGAACTATAGTAAATCCTGTAGGTGCTTTATAGGATTATTGCAGCGATGCTGTAAACACAAAAACAGCATTAGTAGTATGATAAGGTTGCCACAGATAAGTCCTGATAGAAGGATCATTACGCACATCGTTGTGAGTCCACAGGAGAAAGAAATCTTTACTTTAAGCCACTGAACTCAGCCCTAAATCTCAACAGGAGAAATCCAGATGTGCCACAGCTACACTGGACTCACATCTGGTAACTGTGTAAGCCTTCACAGGCGAAAGCACATCAAACAGGGTAAAACAATGTTTCAGTAAAAATATTACAGAAATAAAACGGCTATGTCACATTTTGGGTCAAATATTGTCGCACTCAGTTTCTCGTTTCAGTTTTCGGCTACTGGTCCATGATGGCCTATAACCCTCGTCCCAACCACTCCCACCAGGAAAAAGAAATCAACAAATAAATAATTTGAGAGCCTGAAAAAAAAACCACTACAGAATAAAATGAGAATAGTTCTTACTTTAGAGTCAGTCAGCCCAATCGCTAATGGATAAAGTGTTTAAGCTCAATAAAATATCACGATTATATAATGATTGTGTGGGAACATTATCATTCAACCAAGGTAACAGGTAGCAGCATTTCCCTGGTGTCTACACAAACTAATCCTCCTACAATGTATTATTACAGGATTTAACAGTAAAAAAACAAAAAAAAACCCAAAACAACAGTTCAGTGCTTTTAAAATGGACAGTGAATGCATAACTTACCCAGTCACTGCAGTGGGTGAGAAAACCCACTGAATCTGTCTGAACATAACCGTAAGCAATGATTCATCCTGCAACCGTCAAACGATACAGTCGTCCTTTTGCAGATGCACAAACTTGGAAACTCCAGAACAATCATATGTTTTTAAAATTGTGTTTTTCATTTTTTTTAGTAGCTAAACATTAAATCTGGATCCATTTTGCATCAGATAAAAATGTTGTACTAGACTGTCAACTCTGACAACTGCACATATAATTAGGAACAGTACAACACCGGTGTGTGTGTGTGTGTGTGTGTGTGTGTGTGTGTGTGTGTGTGTGTGTGTGTGTGTGTGTGTGAGAGAGAGAGTGGAGGGGGGGGGGGCATAAGAAAAAGGACACACATGCACACTATGGGTTTATTAGACCGTGGTTATGAAAGACTTACTTCATCTGTTTGACGATGGTGCTTTTCCCTGACTCTCCAGCCCCTGAGGGATAAGAGACAAGAAGACAATATAAACAGGGTGTGTGTGTGTGTGTGTGTGTGTGTGTTTGACAGAAAGATGGAGATAGAGTGTCAGAGAGGAGGGGTAGGGAAGAGAGAGAGAGCGGCAGGGAGGTATGTGCACAGCACAGCAGCAGCGGGTGGAGATGAAAGAGATGGACAAAGTGGCTGAAGCCTTTCTTCCTCAGCCTCTTCCATCCTCCATCTTGCAACAGAGTCAAACAGATTAAACACTCGAGGTTAATTTCGCGCAAAGAATCAATGAATCAATCCCCAACCAATGAAGCAGTGCTGCCTGTGCGGGGCCCTCCACTGCTGCATGCTGCCATTTTTTCGCCTTGGCTTCCATCTGCAGCTAACATCTCTGCTGTAGATGCCATCTTTTACCGACACACTGACTGATTGTGGGTTAAAACATTTGGACCATCTGCCGTTATCGTATTCAAGCAGGTGGCTTCAAAATGATGCAATAGGAAGGAAGGTTCCTTCAAATGCACAATAAAAAATCATAACGCATCTTTGTTCTTGTTGTTGAATATAGTTTGCGACAGACGTCGACAGTTTCTGTCTTTTCTTTCTTTATTTCCACCACGACCCTTCAATTGTGATCATTTCTTTCCACCACCAACCCACACCCACCCACACGCGCGCGCACACGCACACACACCACACCTTTCCACCGCCCCAGCGTCTCATTTCTCAGCCCTGGCGCTACCAGCCGAAGAGAAGGGCATTAAAGCCAAGTCTCTTACCCAGCAGCAGCAGTTTAACATCTTTTGCCGCGGTGAGGCCGTCCTCCTTCAGGTTTTTCTCGATGGCTTTGCTCCGATCCAGAGCCGCCCTCTCCTCTGCGCTCAGAGTACATCCCATGGTCAGAGAACACAGCTTGATAGAGTATCGGTACCGGGATCCACGGAAGAAAGCGCAATAATTAGACGAATGAATGAAACTTCAATTGCAAATCCTTTTTCTTTCCTTCGCTGGTTTATTGCCCCCCTTTTCTCTGCTCAGGCTTCGATCCCTCTGCGATCCCTCTGCTTCTTTCTGGGCAGCCGGAAGAAGCGCCGTTAAAGCATTGAAATCAGGGATCCGCTCGGTTTGATCCACAGCGCAACACCGAGACGATATAGCCTCCGCAGCTGGTCGCTTCTCACGCGTGGTCTCGGAGCTGGTCCGTCCGTTATCCGTGTCTTTCTTTTCTCTTTTTTCCTCCGTTAGTAAATCACGATAACGGTTCCCTCCTTCTTCTTCTTCTCCACTCGTCTATTCTGCGTTACTGGGCGGCGGTGCGCATTGCTCGGTTCTTCCGTTTGGCTCCTCCGGGGCGGGCGGCGGCGGCGCGGACTCGCTCTGTAACACTACTGCCTCCCGGTAGCTCCGGTAGGGGCTCGATGCTCCGTTAGTTCATTCGTTCAGTTGCAGGTTGCTGACGTCAGAGCAGTGAAAACAAATGTGGGAGAGCACGTCCACGCTCCCAGTGGCGCGGCCTGGTGGCGCACTGGTATATAGTACCATCATGGGCTTCAGAAACAGTTAAACCCAAAGAGACTCCAGGTTAAGTTAACGGTGAGGTTGATCAGTCTATAGGTCCGACGGCTCGTAGAAAATCACATAAAATAAGGTTAAATGGATACTCGATAGAGCACGCAGATTTCATTTTCAGACGCATAAAACTGCAAATGTATGAGATTTCTTTACTCGTGCAGCTTTCTCTGAAGTTCTCTTCAGTAATAACGTCCTGGCATCATTATATAAGACACTTGGACTGATCTGAAAGTATCTTTGTGACTCTTCCCAAAGACAGCAGTGCGGTGGTTACATGCAGGGCTGGATCTAACCTTTCTGATACCCCAGGCAAACTCATGATTTGGTACCCCCAACCTCCTTACAGGCATATTCAGTTTTACCACCACAAGTTTTTGAGAAAATTGTCCCTTTTAGGTATGTAAATGGCCCCGAAGGAAATGTACAGGATAGGTGGATTCCCATTGTTGGCAAACAGGTTAAAACCCCATTTTTGTAATTCAGAGGGCAAAAGTTTGTTGGACAATTTAAAGCAGGGGTGGCCAACTCCAGGCCTCGGGGGCGGTGTCCTGCAGGTTACATTTTATAAGACTGGGGTCTTATAAAATGTACTGTTTATAAGATTGGGGAAACCTGCAGTCAGCTGAGACTGAAGAAGTCACTTGGATGAGTGATGAAACATTTCTCCCACAAAACGCTACGTCCAGATGAACAGAATCAACTTTTGGACAACAACAACAACATTTAGCTACGTGGAGCATAAATTAGCTAAGGTAAACACAAACACGTATGTTCAGCATCTGGTAAACAGCTGCGAGTGACCAAAGGTCATAAAACAAAAAAGACAAGTATCTTTATTGTTTCTTTAGGTGAGAAAATGACTGGCCAGTGCATTAGCAGTGATCATGATTTCATCCTACAAACAAATATTTTATCCAAGATTAAATATTGAAGCTACAGTATTAGTTTATATATATTTTGACTATAATTCAATACAGCCGTTTCAGTTGCAGTTCTAATATCACAAATGTATTCATGGACATAATATTGTTAAGGAAGAAATACTGAGGGAGGCAGCTGTTCCATTACATCTTTTTTATTGAGTTGCTGGCTTCATACAGTCGCACTGTTCATCTAACTCATCACACTGTTTGTGGAAATGGAGCCATTTTCCAGCTGATTGTGTGGCTGGTTTGGTAATAATCAGCATCATCAACAATATGACATGGAAAAACACTCATTACATACACACCTTGTACCCCTCTGTTTGCACAAGATCATCTACGATGCCTTGCTTTTATTTACTTTGTGTATGAAGGCAATATTTCAGTCTTGATATTGTAGTCAATTGGGAAAAATGACATTGGCTTTGAGAAAGAAAAAGAAGCCCTCAGTGGTTACAGCCATGACTAATGGTTGGATCTTGGCAACAGCGGGTGCTCTGAGGTTATGTGGCAAAAATAAGAAGCTTCTGGCCCAGCTTTCCTCAGCGTAAGTGTTTTCGTGCCTCCATTTGGATTTATTTATATCATTTTTTAAAACTTCAGACAACATCATCCTTTGCTAATAATTTATCAGACATTAGACTTTAGAGTCATAGTTTCCTGTTCACAAAATAGTGATTTGCAGAGTAATTTGACATAAACAAAGAGAAGATGAACACATTTGTTATGTACGCCTTGTTCTGCTATGACACCTTTATTTAGCATGACATGAAGTATATACAGTATGAGTTTAAAGTCTATAGCGGGGGGTGTCATTCATTTTCCCAAGGAGCCACTTGAGAAACTGGGACTGTTGTGGAGATCCAGACTGATAAGCAGAACTCAATTCTGCAACAAGTACAATAATGATAACATAGAGGCTATAATAACAGTCTGTGGAGTGGGTGTGGTCTCTGGCCGGCTGCAGAGGAGGGGTGAGGCAGTGAGCTCCCAGGGCAGCGCAGGGGCGGGGTGAACAGGTGTGCTGGGATGTGAAGGTGATTGTGACTCTGTTCACAGTGACAGTCGGAGGGGAGGAGAGCGGACGTGACAGCGGAGCGGGAGTGTCTGTGTCCCAGTAAAACAAAACCACAGTGAAACCAAGGCTACGTCCACACGTACCCGGGTATTTTTGAAAACGCAGATTTTTCTATGCGTTTGCACCTTTCGTCAACACGTAAACGGCGTTTTCGGTCACTGAAAACGGAGATTTCCCACAACGCCTGTCAGGGTGGATATTTTCGAAAACTCCGTTTTTGCATTTACGTGTGGACGAGAAAAACTGAGGTCAAAGGTGTGCGCCTTTTTACGTCACACTGTGCGCCACGTTTTGTTTATCGGTGAAATGAATTTCTACAATACTGTTACTGTTAATTGTACTCTCTGCAGTGTTTAAATGCTTACGTATACACACACAGTTACTGTCCCTCCACACATAGGCTGTGTCCCAATTCAGGGTATGCACGCTTGAAGTACGCACACTACGCGTACTACGTACGGTGCGTACTACAAGTACGGGAAGTGCGGAAGTGAGACGCTTGTGAAATGGGACGGTCTAGCCTTCCTCGCGCTGTTCAGGTTGCCTAGCAACCATGATACTAACCGCGAGTATCTGAGGCTGAGACCACGGGACTGTAAAACATGATAGTTGGGCTTCATTTCTGTGCTGAACAGTCATTTCAAGATTAGTTAGTAAATAATAATTAGCTAATGTTGCTCATGAGACTAAAGTCATCTCACTGTGGTAATGTTAATATAATATGGACAATATCATATGTATTGTCAGATTATTATTATATATATATACATATATACATACACACATACATACACACACATATATATATATATATATATATATATATGTATATATATATATATATGTATGTGTATATGTATATATATATATATATACATATACACATACATATATATATATATATACATATACATATACATATATATATATATATATATATTAGAAGTAGAGGCTTTAAAACCAAGTTACCGCTGAAAGTACAAACATCACTAATGTCACATAACTTTGCCGACATGTGGCCAACAGTAATGTTTTAATGTTCTTAAACATTCGCACATAAATAAGTGACATCATATTCAGTACTTACTTTTGCCAGTTCATTCTTCGGCCGCTCCCTTCTGCCGTATTTTGCGGCAAAATTATCCACACCCACCGCTGCGCTATGGATTGTGGGATATATGGGACCACGAAGCGTGCACCGGACCACGCTTGATATTTGGGGAAATCGACGGCGCATTTGGAGTATGCATTTGAAGTACACTTTGAATTGGGACAGCCGTCGTCGCGTGACGGTGACGTACTCGCACTTGAAATGCGTACTTCAAGCGTGCATACCCTGAATTGGGACACAGCCATAGGACTGGGTTCTGCTTCTATGCCCCAGCTTTGTTTACTATTTCCCGCCGAGGCTTCTAGACTTCTGATTGGCCAACATTTCTACACGGTTAGGAATATATCGCCACCTGTTGCTTTGGCATGTACCTAGCAGCGTTTTCCTTCATTTCTGCGTTTACGTGTGGACGGGATTATTTTTTAAAACGAAAACGGAAAATCTCCGTTTTCAAAAATACCCGTGTACGTGTGGCCGTGGCCCTAATCTGTAAATAAAGAAGTGCTGTCATTACGTCCGTGTTCTGTCCATGTGTAACGGGTCCAACGTCACACAGTCATTTGATATAATTATTATATAATAATTTTTTGGCCTTATTCAGTTTTATTTATATAGCACGAAATCACAACAACAGTCGCCTCATAGCGCTTTATATTGTACAGTAGATCGTACAGTAATAGATTCAGAGAAAAACCCAACAATCATATGACCCCCTATGAGCAAGCACTTTGGTGACAGTGGGAAGGAAAAACTCCCTTTTAACAGGAAGAAACCTCCAGCAGAACCAGGCTCAGGGAGGGGCGGGGCCATCTGCTGTGATTGGTTGGGGTGAGAGAAGGAAGACAGGATAAAGACATGCTGTGGAAGAGAGACAGAGATTAATAACAGATATGATTCGATGCAGAGAGGTCTATTAACACATAGTGAGTGAAGAAGAAACACCCAGTGCATCATGGGAATCCCCCGGCAGCCTACACCTATTGCAGCATAACTAAGGGAGGATTCAGGGTCACCTGGTCCAGCCCTAACTATTAGGGGTGCAACGATACACAAAATTCACGGTTCGGTTCGGTTCGATACTTTGGTGTCACGGTTCGATATTTTTTCGATACAAAAAAATGTTCATGCTTTTTTAATTTGTCATTTATTAAAATTATAAATATATATTTTAACTCAAAAGTACAGTTTTTAAATTTAATGTTGCTGAAACGACAAAGTAATAAAAAAATAAATATCTCATGGAGAAATCCCTCATCTTTGGAAAAGAGAGTTTATTACAGAGAAATGGCTCTTTCCAAAATAAAAGCTATACTATACGCTTCTTCTGGGGTATACTCTAAGCAGCATATTAAACATATCAGGTCTCCATAAGGAGAATCATGTGCTAACGGCGGTCTAAATGACTCGGGTAAAGTCTGTAGCATGCGTGCTTGTTGTTTTTGTCTGCTTCCACTTGTCTTTGCACTAGGATGATGTCGGAGTAAATGTGCAGTCATATTCATTGTGTTCCCACTAGTGCTGTCAGCGTTAATCTGAAATGACATTAACACCACAACAAGGCAAATCTCCGTTAACGAGCTACCGCGGATCGCCCCGTGCGTGGGGCTGGACAGCGTCAACACGTTAACGAGCAAACTGCGCTAACGCAGTAGTTCCCACCCATGTAATTGAGCATTGCGTGGCACATCCGACATGCTGTTTTACTTTTGTCCATGACGCGCTTACCTTCAGGGTCATACTTCACATGAAGACCAAAATAGTTCCAAAGGCCAGATCTGAATGAGGGTGGGGGAGGTTCAATTTGCCATGCTGCAATGAGCTAAGCTTCTGTCTTGCTAGCTTGCGCTGCGCTCAGTGGATCTGCGCTCGACAGTGCAGCCTAGGCGGAGTAGTCGAACGCAGATCCACAGCATCGTCAGAAGAAAAGTTGATAAAATAAATTAAAAATTTTGTATTGTTCGATACACATGCGTACCGAACCGAAAGCACTGTATCGAACGGTTCAATATCGATACGAGTATCGTTGCACCCCTACTAACTATATGCTTTAGCAAAAAGGAAAGTTTGAAGCCTAATCTTAAAAGTAGAGATAGTGTCTGTTAGGGCTGTTCGATATAACGATATATATCAGATGACGATATAAAAACATCTATCGTTTCATTTTACGCTATCGTTTGTTTCGTGGTGTTGTAAAATAAACTGTTTACGGCAATATTTTTTCATGGTTTTGATGGTCACTGTAGTGTCTATATTAATTTCTTAAAGTTCTCTCTTTCTCTTATATTTAATATAACCACACTACGGACGGACAAGCGCCTGTTTTTACGTGTTATCGTTAGCAGCAATGACGGTAAAACCATCACGTGGCTCCGCTGTCCGCTTGTTTGTTTTCCCACATAAACCTTTCACAATAAAGCTCAAGATCCTGTTGAGACTTTTCAAAATAAAGAATCACGTGAAAGAGGATGCAGAGAGTTTAAGGATGAGAAGCAAAAAAGAGCCGTCAGGTGCTAAAAAAATAAACCTTAGACTCAACCTTTGAAAGAAAATGTTGGCTGTTACAACTTATGTCTAAAAATGTACAGTTTCCACTGGACTCCAGGTAAAGGACGCCCGGCTGGAAACACTTCATGCAAGTCGAGCTGCCCGAGATTCACAGAATTTACATAAAATGTTACATTTTTGTGATTTATATCGTTGTCAGGGCGATACATGTCTTATATCAGGATATGAGATTTTGATCATATCGCACAGCCCTAGTGTCTGGGCGTTTATCAATATGTGTACTTGTGCGTACTTGCGTTCTCGTGTACTCGTGATACGTCATCAGTCGGAGAGCAAGTACTGTTCCAATTCGAAGTACGCATCAAGCCGAGAACGCGAAAAAGTCCCGGATGTGTTCTCGCTCCGCCCGTTTTATCGAGCATGCATCGGTGTGGACTTGGTACAGCTAAATATCCCAGAATGCATTTCGTCCAGAACAGCAGACTCCCGGCACATCGTTTTCAACCCCCCCCGCCCGCGGTCTTTTCGCTACTCAGGTTAAACAAACCCCAGCAGCTGTCTATAGTATTAAATGTCTACTAAAATAAAAATAAAAGCGTTCTAACATCTCACCTGCTTGTTTTTATTAAGGTATGTACACGTATGTACATGTACACTATTTTTATTAATAGAGGTTTCACTACTGAGGTTAAAAATGATATATAAGTCACTTAGATCACTTCTAAATGTTAATGTTTGGTTTATTTGAGTGTTTTATTTGTTCCTGAGTAAACCGGCTTGGCTGTGATTAAAGTTAAGCTTCATAACATGTTACTCACAGTTAAATTAAGAGGGGACGGCAGTAAAAACTCCGGACCTGTGACATCATCACGTACGCTGGTGTTCCAATTGTACAAATCACGAGTCCGTGCTCGCGTTCTCGGCGAGTCCGTACTCCCGTGCGTTCTCGGCCAGTACGTACTCGCCGAGAACGCGAGTACGTACTCGCGTACTTGAGAATTGAGAAACGGCCTCTGTCTCCTGAAACCAAACTGGAAGCTGGTTCCACAGAAGAGGGGCCTGAAAACTGAAGGCTCTGCCTCCCATTCTACTTTCAAATACTCTAGGAACAACAAGTAAGCCTGCAGTGTGAGAGCGAAGTGGTCCTACTGATAAGAGCAGAAGTCATACTTACGCAATGAAAACGTAAAACCGACATCATAAAAAATATCAACATTAAATCACCATTTAATCAAATTGTGCATGTTTTTGCAAAATTCCAAAGCATTTTAATTTTAAACAAAGTGCTGTTGCATTTTGCTTGTAGTTTAATTACTTCATCTGCAGTCAGTCTGTTTTGGACTTGAACAAGTGCATGAAAGTAATGTTTGCCTTTCCACCTTAATGTCTGAGGTTCAAAGGCAAATAACAGTCACATCAACAGCAAATTCAAGATGTGCTTACCATTCTGCAACTGAGAGCTCTGGGATGTCCCTTTGTCCCACAGACCTCTCAGATTTCTGCTCTCAGGTCCTAGATTCCTGCTGCCACTTTGCTCAGGCTGAGCTGAGCCTGACATTTGTGCGATAGCTTGTGTCCCCATCTTCAGCCTCACATTCCTGCAAAGGTACAACAAACTCATTCAGTGTTCTTGTCCTGATGGAGTTAAATATAGTTACAAGCTCTCAAAGCCTTGGGTCAGTACGATGCAAAAATATTTGTTTCAGTTCCTAGTTCATTTTAGTCACTTTGTCTTGCAAAGTCTGACCATTTTCCCCTCAGACCCGGTCAGCCCGTGGTTCTAACACTTTTAAGCACAGCCTATCTGATCGTGCACTTACGTCTGTGAACAAATCACTTCCTGTAGTAGTTTTTTTTCACTCGGTGCATTGTTGCCAGGTCCTCGATAATCTCAAACTCTTTCATTATCCCGTGTACGGAGATGAGTAACCGGGCTGTGTGCAGACACACTCTGTAAAAAAGTAAAAAAATATCCAGTTTGTTTTCAACTGAAGCGCCAGGTTTCCCTCATCGTCCCAACCTCAGATACTCGGATGGAAATGGAAACATGACATTAATGCATGTGTTCATTCAATATATTCAGACTTTTATTGCAATATAGATGACAAATTCCTAAACAGCATTAGATAATTTGCGATGTTAGAAAAGTATTGTTGCATCTATAATACTCCTTCTCCCTTTTTCTCTTTTCCTTGTCACATGTGGTCAACATGAGTCATGAGTACATGAGGTACCCTCACACAGGCACACACTGTAAATAGTGATGTGATGCAAGTCTTTGTAAGAACTGTTGCATCAGATGTGGGGTGGGATCCACTTACTGAGGACACAAAAACTTGGGAAACTAAAAATGTATTTTGCAGCTTACTAAATAAGACTTTTTTGCTGACAGCAATCACTTTTTCCAGTTTCATGCTCTGTTCAGCCACCATTTATCAAGAGATACTGAATATGAGTTCTTACACTTATATACAATTATCAAGAATATGTTCAATATGTGCAAATCACAGTTTGGCCATATCGAACACCTTGTTCGAACATAAGAGTGTCCATAAGTGCACCAGGACGCTCTAGGCCGCAGGTCGGTGATCGATTTTGTAATCGTATCACCAGACCTGCGGCCATATGTTCTGGACGCTCGGGTAAAGGGGCTGAGCTGTCAACTGATCACCACCTGGTGGTGAATTGGATCAGGTGGCGGAGGAGGACGCTGGACAGACCCGGTGCACCTAAACGTGTAGTGAGGGTGTGCTGGGAACACCTAGCAGAGGCCCCAGTCCGCGAGATCTTCAACGCACACCTCCAGCAGAGCTTCAACAGCATTCTGAGGGAGACTGGGGACATTGAGTCCGAATGGACCATGTTCAGCATCTCCATTGCCGAAGCTGCTGCATTGAGCTGCGGCCGCAAGGTGGTTGGTGCCTGCCGTGGTGGTAACCCCCGAACCAAATGGTGGCCACCAGAAGGGAGCCACCAGGCTGAAGAAGGAGTCCTATCGGGCTTGGTTAGCCTGTGGGACTTCGGAGGCAGCTGACAGGTACCGACAGGCCAAGCGGAATGCGGCTCGGGCAGTGGCTGAAGCAAAAACTCGAGTGTGGGAGGAGTTTGGAGAGGCCATGGAAAAAGACTTTCGGACTGCCTTGAAGAGATTCTGGCAAACCGTCAGGCGTCTCGGGAGGGGAAAGCGGTGCTCTACCTGCACTGTGTATAGCGCTGGTGGAGTGCTGCTGACTTCGACTGAGAAAATTGTCAGGCGGTGGAAGGAATACTTCGAGGACTTCCTTAATCCCACTGACACGTCTTCCGAGGAGGAAGCAGAGTCTGGGGATGAGGGGGGATGACCCGCCAATTTCTGGGGGCGAGGTCACTGAGGCAGTTAAACAACTCCTTGGTGGCAGAGCCCCTGGTGTTGATGAGGTCCGCCCCAAGTTCCTGAAGGCTGTGGACGTTGTAGGGCTGTCCTGGTTGACACGCCTCAACAATGCTGCGTGGAGATCAGGGGCAATACCCCTGGACTAGCAGACCGGGGTGGTGGTCCCCATCTTTAAGAAAGGGGACCAGAGGGTGTGTTCCAACTACAGGGGGATCACACTCCTCAGCCTCCCTGGGAAAGTCTATGCCAGGGTGCTGGAAAGGAGAGTTCGTCCGCTAGTCGAACCTCAGATACAGGAGGAACTATGCGGTTTTCGTCCTGGTCGCGGAACACTGGACCAGCTCTTTATCCTCTCAAGGATACTTGAGGGCACATGGGAGTTTGCTCAACCAGTCTACATGTGTTTTGTGGACTTGGAGAAGGCATTCGACCGTGTCCCTCGGGGTGTCCTGTGGGAGGTGCTGCGGGAGTATGGGGTGTCTGGCCCATTGCTACGGGCCATTCGATCCCTATTCAACCGTTGCAAGAGCTTGGTTCGCATTGCCGGCAATAAGTCGGAGTCGTTCCTGGTGGGTGATGGGCTCCGCCAGGGCTGCCCTTTGTCACCGATTCTGTTCATAATTTTTATGGACAGGATTTCTAGGCGCAGCCAAGTGGCGGAGGGCTTTCACGTCGGTGGCCTCAGAATCTCATCTCTGCTTTTCGCGGATGATGTGGTTCTGTTGGCTTCATCGGGTGATGGCCTCCAGCTTGCACTGGAACGGTTCGCAGCCGAGTGTGAAGCAGCGGGAACGAGGATCAGCACCTCCAAATCTGAGGCCATGGTTGTCAGCCGGAAAAGGGTGGAGTGCCCACTCCGGGTCGGGGATGAGTTCCTGCTCCAAGTGGAGGAGTTCAAGTATCTCGGGGTCTTGTTCGCGAGTGATGGGAGAAGGGAGCCGGAGATCGACAGACGGATTGGTGCTGCAGCCGCAGTGATGCGGACGCTGCACCGGTCCGTCGTGGTGAAGCGAGAGCTGAGTGTAAAAGTGAAGCTCTCAATTTACCGGTCGACCTATGTCCCTACCCTCACCTATGGTCACGAGCTGTGGGTAGTGACCGAAAGAACGAGATTGCGGATACAAGCGGCGGAAATGAGCTTCCTCCGAAGGGTGGCTGGCCTCTCCCTTGGAGATAGGGTGAGAAGTTCAGCCATCTGGGAGGGGCTCAGAGTAGAGCCGCTGCTCCTCCACATCGAAAGGAGCCAGCTGAGGTGGTTCAGGCATCTGACAAGGATGCCTCCTGGGCGCCTCCTGGGTGAGGTGTTCCGGGCATGTCCCACCGGGAGGAGGCCCCGGGGCAGACCCAGGACACGCTGGAGAGATTATATCTCTCGGCTGGCCTGGGAACGCCTTGGTGTTCCCCCGGATAAGCTGGAGGAGGTGGCTGGGGAGAGGGAGGTCTGGGCTTCTCTGCTTAGGCTGCTGCCCCCGTGACCCGGCCCCGGATAAGCGGAAGAAGATGGATGGATGGATGGATGTTCAACATGTATCAGCTGCTGCTGAGGAGGAGGATTTTTAAAACTGTAAAAACCTTTTAGCTTTACCTTCATCGAGTCCATCAGAATGAAGCTGGCGACATAATTCAGTCTTTTTAACCAACCTAGAAAGGAAAAGTTGCTTCTGACTAGGGATGGGTACCGGTGTCCGGTGCCGTGATGGCACCGGTTCTGACATAAACGGTAGTAACCAGACCGAAAAGCAGCGCACATTTCGGTGCTTTATTTCGGTGCTTTTTTTTTTCTTGAGATGTCATAGGCTTTGGATTCTAGCCAATCATTTTACCTTTACAAGGATAGTAGGCGGGCCCAGGTACATACGTTCTTTTAGAGCAGAGCTACAGATTAAAAATGCCCAAGGTGAAGCGGTCAAAAGTCTGGCTGTACTTCACAGCAAAAGATGCAAACTCAGCAGCCTGCAACAAGTGCTTTAAGCCCCACGCCCCCGGTACCGCGAGCAAAAAGGAGGACATCACGTTTAATCGGTTATAACACGGGGTGAGAAATATAAGTCCAGACATGTGAGGTATCCACAGAAACCTCTGAATCTCAACTAAAATGTCATATAAACCATTTCTACAACCACCAAACTCAACGAAAACAAGCCATGATTAAACGAGCAGTTATGTAAATGCAAACAAGTCCGCTAAACAAACAAGGCGAACCAGAAATTCTCCAGACTTCATGTAACCGGCTAAAGAAAAGCTGGTTATCTTCCAGAGCTATCACCAATTCCAAACACCAAGTTTCACCACACTCTGACCAAAATTCACTGAATGACTGAATGACAAGAAGACCACAAAAACACACAGCGGCGCAAATGCGCTAAGACAGAAATTGGCTTACCGTCCAGATTTCCTCCATTATTTTCGCCGGTAGCCGGTAACCACGTGATTGCTGGTAGTTACCATGCCTACCTAGCCGCATCAGAGTCGTTTTCCGTCAACAACCTTCATTTTAGACCCACCTCTAGACACGTGACTGGACAGACGTCACATGCAGTAAATTTGGGCCCACGTGGGTTTTGGCATTACAACGTCTGATTGGTTGAAGTAACGTGAACGTGGCATCATTACTGTGACTCTATTGGCTCAAACAATTAAAAAGAGGTGTCAATCACGCAAATTGACCAAAAGAAACCAAAGTTACAGCCCCTCAGAGTTTAAAGGGCCAGAGGCCAATTAAGCGCTCCATAGCAGAAAAGGCCCATTACCATGTAAATGTATGGTTAATTTTTCAAAAACGCATTTTTCAAAAAAGCATTTTTAGGCATGTTAATAAAATTAATTAATTTCTGCACTTAAATACCTTAAAAAATCAACTGGCGTGGTGTCCAATTGTGTGCAAGAATTGGACATTTTTGTACAACGTCTGGATATTCATGTATTGACAGCACTGTAATTTTTCACTGTTTCACTTTAAAAACATAAATCTTTGCACAGATGATGTTTATATGTTGTTACGGTCCTTATCATTTTGCAGAAAAAAAGAGACTGCTAAAAATAAAAACATGAGAGGCTTTTGGACGAAAAGCCATTCTTTAAGCACCGGTTCGAGCACCGGTTCGAGCACCGTTTAAGCACCGGCACAGTTTCAAAAGTACCGATTTGGCACCGGTATCGGATAAAACCTAAACGATACCCATCCCTACTTCTGACTGTTTCAAAACAAGAACCCATGCTGGTTTAAAATCACAATGATTTGTGGAGTAAATGTTACCGCTGTGCAACGCAGCAACACAAAGATTGATCGCCTCGTAGGTTTAGTGTAATTATCAGAAATGATAAACTGTGTCCCCACCAAAATAAGCAAAGCGCTCCGAGTTATTTCTATTAAAAAGAGCATAAATGTGTATACAACTCCTACATAATCTTTTCTAAGAAAGAGCACAGAGGCTGGGGCCCGATGCAGCCTGTGAGAAGCAGAGTGTGGGCAGAGGGCTAACTGGAGGTGTCAGGACATCATCTGCAGTGCTCAGTCTGCAACGTTAAAAACAACACAGTTAAAGATGGAAAGAGAAAAAAGAGGAATATTGGGGTGCAGTGCAGGTCCTAATACTACCATGACTGCATCATATGTGATGAGCACAAAACTGAGGTGAGATGAGGGAAGTGTTAGTCTTCATCAATCAAAACGGAGAGAGAATCAGGAGAAGGTCAGCCCCTAGTTTAAAAACCTGCTGAAGTAACCGTAGACGTCAGCGACGTTTTTCAGTCACTAGCTTGGATCTCTGACCTCACTGAAAGGTCAGTGAGTCACAACAGCAACAACAATCACAAATAAATATGAAATGCAAAATGTGACTTATCTCATTTTCCTTCTTTAGATGCTTCAAACAGGAAATGGGTGCAAAAGTCTGAAATGATCTGAAATTTTCTCCAAGCCACAAAAGGTCAAAAATATATATTCAAGCTCAAATGTTTACACCCCCAAAATATATCTTTGTTACTACTGTAGTAATCAGGGGAGACTCAGTGGAAGTCTTACTAAACGTTTGTACTTGAACCTGGAAAAAATCATTACACAAAAAGGCTCCTGATTGTCGGAGGTCCTGTGATATGGTTTAACTGAGGTAAAAATAAAGACACAATCAGCATAAAGCTAATCCACTGCAATATATCTAATGAATGTGCCTGTGTGTGTGTTTTATAATGTTCCTACAAAAATAAATGCTCTTAAAAAATAATCTTCATAGCTCATGTGATAACTAATGTAAGGATTATCATTGTACTTTGGGGGTTTTACACAGTGTTTGTACATTTTAATTCCACATTTACATGATTAAAATGACGTCACTGAGATCTGCTCTCGGCTGCAGGGAAAGTGTCACAAAGATGCAAAACAGGAAAATGTCTCTTTTTTTAAATACTTCTGACACTTTATTCACTTTTAGTCACTTACAGTTATTTATTCACTTATTCAGTCACTTTAATTTTAAAACTGTGTATATATGTCACGGTTTGCGGGTGCAAGCCGTGTGGAATTATTTTAGGACCAAAACAGCAGCTCAGGTGCAGGTGAGTATTTATTGAAGGAAGGACAACGAACAACAAAGGTACTGGGAAAAAGAAACTAAAACCTAAACTGGGTCATACTAACAAAACAAACCAGAACGCAGATGCGGGGAGGTCCGAGGAAACACACACGGAGAGACGCAGGGACATCGAGGGGAAACAACACAGACGAACCAGCAACTAACAGAGGCAGACACGAGGTTTAAATACACAGAAGGATAACGAGGGAATGAGACACAAAAGGAGGGCACAGCTGGGAGTAATCAGACCTGACGAGACAGGGGAAAGTAACTGAACACACTGAGGTAAGACAGAGACTTTCACAATAAAACAGGAACTACACATACAAGGACACACACGGGCTGAACAGAGTAAACACTAAACAAAGGAAGAGCAGAGCCAAAATCACACTAAAAGAGAAACACAAAACGCTGGGTCAAACGGACCCAGGATCATGACAGTACCCCCCCCTCAAAGGCTGGCCCCAGACAGCCCAAAACAAGAAAACCAAAAAACGCCCAAACACAGAAAACAACCCGACCAGGGCGGGCGGCGGGGGCCCAGGAAGGAGGGCCCGAAGCCAAAACAAAACAGGAGCACCAGAAAACACAACACGAGCCCAAAACCAAAAGAAGACAAAAAGGAAACACACCAGAGCACAGGAAAACAGTCCAAAACAGAACACCTCAGGGGGCCGGCCGTGAGGACGGCGACGTGGACACAGTTCAGGGGGACGGCCAGGGGGCCGACAGCACCGGAGCCCAAACAGTTCAGGGGGCCGGCCGTGCGGAAGGCAGCGGGGACCACGTGGAAGCAGTTCAGGAGGCCGGCCGTGCGGAAGGCTGCGGCGGCGACTCAGGCGAAAGGCGTCCGGGGGCCGGCCGTGCGGAAGGCCACGGTGGCGATGTGGACCCAGGTCAGGGGGCCGGCCCGGGGGCCGACAACCCAGGAGCCCGGACAGTTCAGGGGGCCGGCCGTGAGGACGGCAGCGGCGCCGACGTGGGCACAGTTCAGGGGGTCGGCCGTGAGGACGGCAGCGGCGGCGACCCAGGCGGAGGCGGTCCGGGGGCCGCCCACGACGGCGATGTCGCCTGGCCAGTGGCCTGGAAGGTGGCCGGTCAGCTGCGGACCCCGACGGGGTAGGACCAGGCGACGCTGAAGACTCGGAGGCTGGACCAGGCGACGCTGAAGACTCGGAGGCTGGACCAGGCGACGCTGAAGACTCGGAGGCTGGACCAGGCGACGCTGAAGACTCGGAGGCTGGACCAGGCGACGCTGAAGACTCGGAGGCTGGACCAGGCGACGCTGAAGACTCGGAGGCTGGACCAGGCGACGCTGAAGACTCGGAGGCTGGACCAGGCGAGGCTGATGAGGCCGCTGAAGACTCGGAGGCTGGACCAGGCGAGGCTGATGAGGCCGCTGAAGACTCGGAGGCTGGACCAGGCGAGGCTGATGAGGCCGCTGAAGACTCGGAGGCTGGACCAGGCGAGGCTGATGAGGCCGCTGAAGACTCGGAGGCTGGACCAGGCGAGGCTGATGAGGCCGCTGAAGACTCGGAGGCTGGACCAGGCGAGGCTGATGAGGCCGCAGGTGACGGCGAGGAAGCCGGAGACGAAGAGGCCGCAGGTGGCGGCGAGGAAGCCGGAGACGAAGAGGCCGCAGGTGGCGGCGAGGAAGCCGGAGACGAAGAGGCCGCAGGTGGCGGCGAGGAAGCCGGAGACGAAGAGGCCGCAGGTGGCGGCGAGGAAGCCGGAGACGAAGAGGCCGCAGGTGACGGCGAGGAAGCCGGAGACGAAGAGGCCGCAGGTGACGGCGAGGAAGCCGGAGACGAAGCTGCAGCTGGCGGCGGCGTGGAAGCCGGAGACGGAGGTGCTGCAGCTGGCGTGAATGAAGAGGCGGCAGCTGGTGTGGAAGCCAGAGACGGAAGCGCTGCAGCTGGCGGCGGCGTGGAAGCCGGAGGCGGCGGCGCTGCAGCTGGCGGCGGCGTGGAAGCCGGAGGCGGCGGCGCTCCGACGAGCCGGGCAAGAACACATCCGGCGAGTCGGGCAGCGGGGCAGGAGTGGCGGAGAGAAGGTGTGGTGTGAGGTGAAGAAAAGCCTGCATGGTCGGGGGAAGAGACTCCAGTAGCCATGGCAGGCCGGAAAAGAGCCGTTGTAGCCGGCTTTCCACTACGCGGCGAAGCTCTTCCGGGGGGTGTTCCAGCCACAGGCCGAGAAGATTCTCCACATTATAAATGATGTCGTCCCGGAGCTCTTCCGACGGATTCACTGCTGCTGGGTCCATGTTGGCTGGTTCGTGCTGTCACGGTTTGCGGGTGCAAGCCGTGTGGAATTATTTTAGGACCAAAACAGCAGCTCAGGTGCAGGTGAGTATTTATTGAAGGAAGGACAACGAACAACAAAGGTACTGGGAAAAAGAAACTAAAACCTAAACTGGGTCATACTAACAAAACAAACCAGAACGCAGATGCGGGGAGGTCCGAGGAAACACACACGGAGAGACGCAGGGACATCGAGGGGAAACAACACAGACGAACCAGCAACTAACAGAGGCAGACACGAGGTTTAAATACACAGAAGGATAACGAGGGAATGAGACACAAAAGGAGGGCACAGCTGGGAGTAATCAGACCTGACGAGACAGGGGAAAGTAACTGAACACACTGAGGTAAGACAGAGACTTTCACAATAAAACAGGAACTACACATACAAGGACACACACGGGCTGAACAGAGTAAACACTAAACAAAGGAAGAGCAGAGCCAAAATCACACTAAAAGAGAAACACAAAACGCTGGGTCAAACGGACCCAGGATCATGACAATATACTGTATATTTTAAGTATTTTTTTTTATCTCATTCTTATTGCCTGTTTATGCCCTGTCCTTATTTCTAACGTCATGCTGCTCTGTTGTATCTTAATTGCCCTTTGGGGATAAATAAAGTCTCTCTGATTCTGATTCACTTGGGAAATATATATTTTAAAATACGTGTAAAGACAGATCAACCATCAGTTACCTAACTGAGGTTCCTTGAAGTTGTTTGTTGTGGCTGCATGAAACTGGCTGCAAAGAAGGTACTGCACAAAAAGCCTTCTAGTGGTCGTTTTCATCTTTGTCTGCAAGTTCAAGTTTAAAAGTGTGATGGAACCAGGAAATAGAGAAGCTTCACCTTCAAAAGAAAGGTTGTGCTTCTGTGCCTTAGCCAGCATGTCTCAAAATGTGCAGCCTTTACTTTGAAGGCAGTTCTGGTTTGTGTCACACTTCGCTGCAGCTCCAAGAGTGGCTTGCCAGCTTCTAGACAAATTTGTCACTTACATTCAAGCATCTTTCTGCTAGCTGCTTGGGTTACTGACTGTGTGACTGGGTCACTTAATCCTACACCATTATGTAGTTAGTGGTCACATGCATTAATGTAATCACATTGCATTTTTCAGTTACACAATAATGTCACACATGTGCTAGATGCTGTAATTGCATCACAGTTACAGTTATAGCACTGCTAATGTTAAGCCTCTTCAGTTATCTGCACTCAGTGGATAGAAAGAAAAATAATCTAAATCACGCCTTCTTCGTCCTGCAGCTTGCGTTACAATCTGCTGCATCCTGTATGTGTGCTGGGAAGAGGAAATGTTACAGCGATCTGAAGCTTTTGAGGAATGGAGACATAGGCATTCCTTTTATTTTGATTGCAAAAAAGGAAAACGATGCAACTCTGACATGCAAACTGCATCCAGGACAGAAACAACTGCATTATACTGCTAACACAGCTTTGGCTCTCGGTCTGCATCTGTACAGACAGCACGGCAATACAAAGCTAGCCAAAAGTCCAGAGTGATGATAAAACTGAGTGCATGCCAACTCCATCCCAGTAACCAGACCTTGATCTTGAACTGGTAACAAAAGCAGTGATGAGCAGTCAGGTTCGTGTTGAAGCCTCAATTTCCGCTGGTACAGGTTTCTACAGTAGAATCACAGAGTCGACTGTTATAGTTATGTTGTAGTTTTTGCTTTGTGTTTACACATGTTGTGGAAGTTTACCATTAAATAAAGCCTGCAGACGAGCGGTGAGCGGTAGCTAATATTCTTTAATCGAAACACAAAGAACAGACAACCAAGCTTGGTGGAGAGCCTGCATGATCGCGGGGCAAACGGTCAGCAGAGTCTCCCTGAGCCTAACATGGCTCTCAGTTAAATACCTTCTCCAGGAACAAAAGGCAGTACACAGCTGTTTCACACCTTAAGGTTCACACTCCCTTGCTACCTCCCAGAGTCCTCAAAGAGACAAAAGACTCTTCCTGTGGAGTTGTCTGCTTCCCCCAACTTCCTTACTAGACCCCCACCATTTGTCTTACAGTATGAGTGTGAAACATGTTTAAATCCAGTAGCACCAAGGCATCATACAATAAAATAATGTGATTAATACATAAATAAAAGAAATTCCTATACACACATAACAACTAAAAGACAGAGCATATGTGTGTTCTCATTAGGATAAGGATTTGTGTTAGTGTGTGCAACTGTAGCTTCAGATTTATATGCTACTGTTTCACGTCATTATATTGAATAACATGAAAATAATGTAACAAGTATTGTAACCAATTCCTTTCTCAGGCAAGTAACTTCTGGCAGTTCATTACTATAAGAAACACACTGCATTCATTTGAGGTACTTTTAAGAAAAGTAATTGTCATGGCTTGGGCATTTTGGAATCTGTTTCTTTAACCTCTGATGACAGGTTTTGTTTTCTCCTCCCTCCAGGGCGGAGCCGGTCCCTGCTCTGGTCCAGAAAGACCAGCATGTCATCAAGCTGCAATCAAGCACAGTTACATAAGGAGCAGCCAGATTGTCTGCCATTCACAAATCATAATGTGGCCTCCAAATGTTGGAGCCATCACCTACCTGCCTGCCCTCCTGGACGCCTTTCTCCTCTGGATTTGGAAACAGAATTGGTTGGATTTCTCAAAGTTTACTCCGTCTCGGCTCATGACTGAACAAACAGTATTAATGGACCTATCGTCCCCGGCTGTCCCGTCCCCGGACCCCAGATTTCTGTTTTGACTCTGTTCTAAAGTTGTTTTTTGTCAAACTCACCTGTTTCAATAAAGTTTTTGAATTGGATCAAGGCCCTTTCAACTTCCTGAAAGTAATAACTAATGTGTAATAAGGATTTTTTTTTGTTTTTTGTAAGGACCCCAACACTGGTAACACTACTGCAAAACCTCAATGATGATGTCTTTATTTATTTATTTACTTTATCTTAATGAGCTTTTACCAGCCTGTAATCATGTTTACTTCCCCTGTAAAATGTACAGTTTTAACACTGGAGTGAAAACAGATCAGGATGGTGACTTGTCCACACTTAGTTTTGTTTTGGTGTTTTCTTCTGTGAAAGTATTAGCACATTACCAGAATTAACTAAATGATCTCATTCTCATTACCATTATCACTGTGGCAGTGCATGAATGTCACGTCGACTTTATTTTGACTTCTAATGCATTCAATTTTAAATAAAATATAGAAAAAAATATATCATACAGGGGCCCAAACTTCATGTGTTACATTGTATTATGTCAACAATAAAGCAGTACCAATGATAAAGAAACAGTAACTGTACGTATAAACACACCGATGGTACCATTTAACTCAGTATAGTCCAACAAAGACAATAGGAATACTTGTAGCTTTTTTGGTGGGGGTGGGGGGAAATAATACAACTAATAAAATATCAGTTATTTCTCTTTGTATGAGAAGACATGGCATTTCTGTTTTGATGTTAAGAAACTAAAAAACAAACCATATTACTGTATTCTCACCATCCTGCTTTGAAATGCAAAGCACCGAGCAAGAGCAGGCTCTCACTTGTCCATGAAGGTGTTTCCATTTTACAGCAGCAGCAGTTATTACAGCAACAAACAATAGAGCAAAACTTCAGAGCCCTGACTGAATTGGGGGCACTGCACTGTGTGGGCCCTTAAAAACACAACACGCCTACTCTTGCTTCCTAAATGAAACCTGGACTGTTCTGAAAGTTGTGATGTGGTCGCAAACATTTCTTTAAATATAACCAGGCATGTCGTTTATAGATTTCTTTGCATACCACAGAAGCACAAGTCCAGTATTGTTGTTGTGCTCATCGGCAGATTCGAAATACCAGAATCTCGTAATGATGTGCATTATGTTCTTGTTGATACGATGCAGTTGATCCTTTCGTGCGTGTCCTATTAAATGTGTGGGTTTGGAAACGATTCCTTGCTTTGTCTTTGCCACAGCTGCTTGTCTATACAAATGCCTCTGTGTAACAAATGAGTGAGACAGCAGTGATGTACTGCAGGTCTCTGTGAGGGAAAAAGCTCCAAAAACTTCACATTTAATAGGCCGAGTGCTTGGAATGACCACATCCTACATTCTGCTGGGAAATGTTGCTCTGGGGATTCCTTTCATTTCCTCATGTTACCGCTAACCTTGTTTTCACTTGTCACCAAATAATTTTGTATGGAGACGATATGAAATTCTGTCTTTGATCTAATAAAGTTAATGTACTTGATAACATCTGTATTATTATCGAGGACTCCTGGGAGTCATTTCTTTTTTTATTTAGAGTGAATAAATACACAGCATGTTTTTTTTTACAAGGGAAGTTTACTGTGTAATGACAGTGTAGTAAAGACTACAAGGAAAAGTAAAAGGAACACATTTTGAATAAAAGAGTATGCCTCAGGCATTTACACAGTGACCTTTCCCTCAACACAGGTTCTTACCTGATCATGATCTGTAGGCTCAGATTACCAGACTACAACCTGATTTCTTAGCAATAACAACAAAGACGTCACAGATAAAGTTTAGAGGAGAAATTAAGAAGAAGACGTCATAAACAGAAAAACACTCCACTTCTCCGAAAGTGAAAAAGTCCTTCAGCTAATGAGAAAAACTTCATATTGCACATGTTTGTTGACAACAGCACTTTAATAACTGACCAGAATCACAGTGAGATGATGCAGTTTCTTTGCCCAGTGTTTGACCTGATCTGAGGAGATGAGTGCCACCAGTTTGATGGGGAAATGACAGAGTAGCAGATGAAAACAAAGAAACACATTTAATAACACTAAAGTTTCCCAGAAATCGTTTTGAAAAAGACAGAATCGGTGCCTGGTATCAAAATGTGGGTAAAAAGCAGACTTTTCATCACGGCCACCTATGAGCCGACCCCTGAAAGTAGCTTTGGAAGTTTGTTTCCCAGTGATTTAACAGAAAGCAGATAAAACATGTAGTACTTGCTTCTCTCATTCTACATTACAGGCGTCAAACTCCTGCGGTTCTGGTGAGTCTCGAGTGCTTGAAAAGAAGGTAACCTGACTTTCTTTTGGTTCATGAAGACATTTCACTTCAAGAGATCTAAAACAAGTGTTCCAGGTACTGACCCGCTGCTGGGGCTCATTCAGTTCAATTCACTTCAATTTTATTTATATAGCACCAAATCACAACAACAGTCGCCTCAACTTCAGGACCGCCGATCACAACTGTTCAGTGACGGCCATTTATAACGGATGGCCTCTTTTATTTCTCTCTGAAACCATGTGTCCAAAATACAAACTCCTTCAGTGTAGGTTTGCAGCTGAATCCTGTGCCGTCGAGGTGGATCTCGTATGTTGCATCGTGTGTTTGTGGAGTGGTTTAAGCTCCTACCAGGCGTTAAATACTCAGGACTCTGAAGCTTCTTGGGTGAGAAACAAACTGTGTTCACAACCAAAAAAAAGCCCACTTGCCTTCTTTTCAGTCACTTGAGACTACCATGCATACCTGAGACCCTACACAGCCCACTGAAATTGAAACTGTATTATATTCCATGATATTGATTTAAAATTGATCCTCAGATTTTTTTCTAATAAAAAGAAATTTGCAGAAACAATGCTGGCTTTAGGTAGTGATGTCAGGGCTCTGTGTGCAGGCGGATGTAGAGGAGGATCCAAGTGTGAGACTCTGAGACTGAATCGAAACTGAAAACCTTAGCTTTATTGCTGGTGATAAACGAAAACATGAACTGAACAACGACACTGAGAACCGAAACACACAGGCATAATTCTGAGGGTACAACGCGACAGAGAGCACAGGAACACACAGGGCTTATATACACAGGGAGGTAATCAGGGAATGAGAAACAGGAGGGAGACACAGCTGGGAGAAATTGGACTAACGAGACAGGGGCGCAGTAGAACTGAACACACTCACATGAGACACAGACCTTCACAATAAAACAGGAAACAAGAACCCACTAAACAAAGACGCAGACAGAATATAACACATGCAACTCAAACAATACATGAAACAACAAATCCTTAAACACGGATAAACAGAAACAAGAAACTAATAATAATCTATCATCATCATCATCACCACCACCACAAGCACTACAAGAGAATAAGAAAACAATCCATCATTCAAAAATAAACCAAACCATAACAACTCAAAATACTGGGTCAAACTGACCCAGAACCGTGACAAGCGATGCTTGGATTTGGCATAAAATTGATTTGTTTGCAGTTTTTAACAGATTTGAAAATTTTTCAGCACTGAAATTTTAATGTGGATAAAAGCAGGTGTGCTGTAAACACTATGATGTTTAAAACTGCAGAAAGTGAGCTTACTCACATATTTTCCAGCAGTATGAGGCTTGACAGCCTAGATAACTTATGTATTAGTATTGCTCTGCAAACATTGACAGAATATTTAATACCATATGGTAAATATTGGCCTTAAAGGCATTTTCCCATAGAGGGTATATGAATTTAAGTCAACATTATTATGTAAGTTTGCAGGGAAATGCCAGCACGTTTTATCAGTGACTGTAGATTTGTCAGAGCCCTGCAGGTACCTCATTATGGAGCTCCTTTACCACCAACCTATGGACATGACCCAGACTGCAGACAAACAGTCAGCAGTTGGACAACAGCTAAAGGTCAAAGTCAAAACAACCAAAAGTGCATAAACCTATAAACAAACCCCCAAAAGGCACTAAAGTGTTTGTAGTCTTTAATTCCTCTTAATCCACACAAACACCAAACAGTCAGCTGGTGAGTATGCTGTGCTTGTGTGTTTTCTTGATTTTACAGAGGGTTATACTACAGTAGGTCACAGTCAAACAAACTTTTTATCATTGTTGTCATGGTGACCCAGAGTTTTGAGATTTTGAGCTGGTGTTTGTTACTTCCTGTTTTATTTTGACAGTCCCTGATCTTGTGTGTGTTGTCTCATTGGTCTGATTTTAGTCAGCTATGTTCCCGATGCTTCCCCCAGTTACCTGGTGTGTATTTACCTTTGTTCTTTGTCATGTCATCCCTCGTTGTTCTTGCTTGTGTGTAGTTTGCATGTGGACAGTGTTGGGAACAATGTTCCCTCTAATTTTTCATGTGTCTGAGCGAACACACAAACTCCCTGAGCGGTCCCTTGGACCACTGTGAGCGACATCAGACGTGTGCACTGTGGTCACGCCAGCATCCAATCCATCCAAGTTACATGGTTTATTAAAATAATCAAATTACAGCATTTACATTTATGTTAGACTACTTTTAATTAACTGCTTTAGCCCACTTACAATGAAAATGTAAAAAAATCTAGCCATTGGCCTGTGTAGTATGTTAACACTATTGGAAGTAAAAATAATTGGAACTCCAATTTCGAAAACACAACTTTCTTTCTTTCTTTTTTTTTTAAACAAAGCTCTGACTTGTATTATGAGTGTGAGTCTGTGGTCTGGGAGAGAGTCCTGTAACTCTCTGTCTGCAAAATACAGTATATAATGACCAATGTTGAGCAATTAATTATATAGTAACTCCTTCAAAAAAGTAACTCAGTTTGGCAAACAAAGTTTTTTGCAGCTATTTTTTTTTAAATGCAGCCAATGCATTTTTAAATAAACATTTCAAACTATTTACAGAACAATCAGGTGTCTGCATTAAATTTGATGCCACAGAAATTATTTGTGCCACTCCAAAAAATAATTTCTGTCCACTATGAGATAAAGGAGAACAACAGCCTGATACCTGCAGGCCTGACAACAGGAGATGTATCACTCCTGTAACACCTGTAACATTCAGCAGTCGCCTCATTGTTCTGACACACACAACAAAACTATTGACGACACTACACACTAACTACACACTAACTACACAAGATTTGCGCTAAACGTCTCAAATCTCTCACATCTCAAAACACCGCCGTCACTCCTAAAACTTCCCACCGTTTCTTAACAACTAGATGCCACATTGCCATATCATTTTTTGATTGGTCGACATGATACTTTTTTGGACGAATAGGAAAGGCAGAGGGGAGGCAGGGGCGGTGGGGAGGGTTTGTTTTTGCTCACAGGCTTTCGAGAGTTTTCCTTATAAAACGCCGTTTTTACCGTTTCTTCCCGCAGTAAATATAAACAACGATAGTATTCAGGAAGAAAACCAAACATTGCAGATATTTTTATCATAACTCTGGTTTTACGTGGCCGATCAACACAATTTAAAAACTGGTATAAAGTCCACACTTTTCCCGTCAGTTGTTCCGTCTGTCCTGCTCACATCTCCAATGGTTGTACACGTTGTCATTAACGTGGCTTCACTCCACATCAGCCACGCCGCTTTGCTAGCTAAAACACCGGTGTCGGCACATAAGGACGCTGTCACAGCCTGTCAACTACGTTGATTAGCTGCGTATATACGAATGTGAATCGCATCATTGGCTGGACTATGGGATAAGGTGGCATCGTTCTAATCCCATACAGGAGCAGCCAGTCACTTACTGACTAACACTGCAGAACAGAATTGTTAAAGTTTTAATTTTAATTTCAATTCAGGTTAGATTTTTTTTTTTTTGTGCGCAACGCAGATTTTCTGTGCGCAGAGACCGTGCCAGCAGTGCGCAATTGCGCACGTGCGCAGCTTAGAGGGAACATTGGTTGGGAAGTAACGGAATACATGTACCGCGGTTATGTATTTAAAATACTAAATATGAGTAACTGTATTCCGTTACAGTTACCGTTTAAAAAGGTGGTATTTAGAATACAGTTACTTTGTTGAAATGAATGGATTACATGCCTCAATCTCGCGGCCCATGTCACCTCTACTTGTGGCCTGCATAATGACGTGAAGAAATATTTTTAAATGTTATTCACAAAAATGATTTAATATGAAGGCAATAGGCAAAGCATGTAGCCTGATGGGCAGTGTAGTCCGTGCTGCAGGGAGAATGGACTACCATACACGTTATGTGTCTGTGAGCGAGGGAGGGAGAGAAAGGAAAAGTACGAGCTGTCACGGAGCAAAAACGGGAGCTGGAAGCATGTAAATATAATAATAACCACTGCAGCCAAGAAGAGTGCCTGACGAGCCCAGCTGTAAGTAAGCTATTAAGACTCGACTGTACACTGTGTTCGTGTTTTCCTCCCAAACAATAAGCTCCGTTGGAGCCTTTCAACGCCTCTCTCTGTCTCTCACTAGCAAAGTTGACCCAGACAACAAAGTAAAGCTAGTTTTCAGCTACGAGCCCGACACGAACCCGACGTATTAGCCAGAGGTCCCTTTACTACGGCTCGGAGCCGTGGACCTGTTTTATATACGCGCCGAATAGTTTTCTATACGAGATCGCTGCAAAAAGTGCAGCCTTACCTAATGTCCACCTACTGTTACTCATTTATATTAAGATTTAAACATCTAGTAGGTATTGGTATGGCAAGTAGCCTTCAGTAATAGTAATAAATCACACAGCAATAGGACATTCATGTAGTTGTAAAAAGCATGATAATATATTAGGTAATCCAAAGTATTCAGAATACGTTACTCTCATTGAGTAACGTAACGGAATACGTTACAAAATACATTTTAGGGCATGTAATCTGTAATCTGTAGTGGAATACATTTTAAAAGTAACCTTCCCAACACTGCATGTGGAGCTGTAGCTTTGGATTATTCTCTCCTGACTTGTTTTCCTTCCTCTTGTTGTGACAGAGCTCACCAGTAAGCTGTTTTTGATTTTTACTTTGTGCTTTTGGAGGCCTGCCACAAAGCCAAACCTGACAACTGTTTTATTTTATTTTGCAAAACACAAGGCACCATTGTAAGACTTCTTTTTTTAATTTTAAATTTTTTAAAACAATATACTTTTGATAAATTTTCTTAGCTGATGATCCTGTTTGATGTCATACTAACATACACGTGACTGGAACAGGTGTGACTGTTTCCAAATCACCGAACCTTGAGACCTGAAGCACAGACAGAGTTAAGAACAGAGTCAGTGATCATTTTCCCCTCCGTTCATCTGTTTTTACCTACTCCTGCGACCCTGCAGCAGGATCAAACCGGACAGAAACATGTCCGAACGTTCATGCTGTCTGTACTTTGAATAAACTCACCATGAAGGTTTTGGAGAGCTCTTTATCTTCCCATCAGTTTATCATCAAAACAAACTGGTGACTTGGCAGTTCTTTTGTATCTTATTAACGCAGTTGGTGGCATTCTGTTTTACAGCGTGGGTGGGGCTGTGTGCTGTGGTTCGCTGTGTCTTTAATATTTTTTTACAAGCAGTGGATAGTTTAATAGCTGCAGGAGATGCCTGGGGTGCACTTTTATTGCATAAAAGCATTTTTTCAAGGTTCCAAATCATCTCTGCCAGAGCCGCCACAAGGACATTACACTGATATTCACTTACTAATAGAATAGTTTCAAAAAGCAGAAGAAATATAATGACAAGGATAGATTTAAAAAAAAAGATGTGTTTGATTAATGATGGCTTGTGAATTTTTTGCTCCTTCATGCTGAGTAAATGGAAGCTTTTGGAAATGATTCTAAAAAAGCAGAAACCACATTTTTGTGAATTTGTAATTATCACTGTCGCTTTACTGACTGCAAAGTTCTCTCCGGGTGTTCTTCCTCTCACAGCCCAAAGACATGCAGGTTAGGTTAAGTGACGTGGGCGTGTTTGTCTCTCTGTGTCGATAGACTGAAAACCTGTCCAGGCTTTTTGTCCTCTGACAGAGTTGTACAAGCGGAAGAAAAGGGATGGATGGACTGACCGATGGATCCACTATATTAATGTGACTGGGAGCAACAACTTTAAAACTAGGAATGAAATAAAACATGAAACATTCAATCCATGACAGTTACAGCGTAGCTGTCAGTGAGACGCACTGAAAACTCTTGTAAAAAGGAAAACTGACTGTTTGCACCTTGGCTACTGTGTCATTAAATCAGAGGAAAGAAACAAGTGCTACTAAAAGATTAAGTGGAAAACTAGAATGACTGTATATCTCGTGATCTTTTCAAAGTTAATACGAACCATCACTGATTCAGTGTCCTCGTCTTGTTTGACATCAGTAACTCCATTTCACCAAAAGCCTGTGTACATCCTCAAAGCGCGGCTATAAAAAGACATTTTACATGAAAAATGCAGCGGAGCTTCAACCCTGATGCCCCAGTCATCATCATCATCATCATCATCATCATCACTGCCGCCACTACCGCTCACCCTCCCTTGTGTTTTTTTTACTCTCACGAACATTCATAGCTTTCATCTTTCGGCTGTGCTCCCTGAAGTCCATTTGCATAGCTATCGGGCATAAAATGAAAAAGGGAAAAGCAGAACAAATGATGGCGGAGGTGCCACAGAGGCCACTTCGCTAAAACAAGAGAAAGCTGAACAAAGGAAACAGCTGCCAGAACCCTTCGAGAGCCACTTTCAGCTGCTGGTATTTTAGAAGAAGCGCCATAAACAGATGAGATTTCATACCTATTAGATATACACTTCATCGCCATCTATTTCTCAGTGTTTCTGCTCCTGCTTGCGATGTGTGACATCTTAAACAGTACAAAACTGGCCCAACAGGCACATTTTTCGCAACTCCTTGCTGCGTATATCCTTTCATACGCCACATTTGCTTTTACACATTGCTAAAGATGCAGAGCTTTCTGATGAAGAGACTTTCAGTAGCTCTTTGCTTTCCGTTCAGTCATCCTGGCTCTTTTAGATGATTAAATATGCAGGGATGTTTGTCCTCTTTCCCCTTTTTTCTACCAGTGCAAAGCCTCGTCCCTGCTCTGTGTTGTGAGTCTGTGGCGCCTGCAGTTGAAGTGCTTCAGCTCTGCTGCTGCTGGTTATAAATAAAAGACATCGAGTTCTGTTGTAGTTTGGCCGTGCATCTGCCTGCAGCTGCTTCTTAAGTGATCTCTGTGGAGCCCTGGCTGGCATTCAGGGAAGAAATAAAGGAGTATGTTTGTCATGACAATAGTGAGCACTACCTTATATGACGATTACACCAGGTTTATAAAGATGCGTCTGTCACGTCTAGCGAATCTATGGCCTGGTAAATTGTGCATTTGTGTGCATGTGTTTCTGGTGCAATCTGTGGTTTTGCAAGGAGGGGTTAACCTCTCGAGCGATGCTCCACAGAGCACGATGAAAGGAGAGGTACGCAGGGACAACACAAGCCATTCCAAATAGCACTCAGTCTGAATAATGCAGCAGTATGGAGCAGGGAGCGAGGGGGAGGGAAGAATTACCGGGCAGGGTGTGAGCGATTGTGTAGTGAGTGCCGACAGAGAGAGTTACAGGCCGAAGCGAGCACAGGCAGAGGTGGTGGAGATAAGAGGCGAAATAATGTGCACAATCCGAAGGGATAAACAAACAAAACATAATCGTGCTGATTCATAAAGATACAGAAGAGCGGCGTGGAGGAAGAGGATGGCAGGAGAGGAGGAAGAGTAACAAAGGTTATTAGCATTACCATTAAATAAATAACTACACAAAAGCCCCCCCAACTCACACACGCACACACACACACGTGCGCGCACACATGCACACACACACACATAGATGCACGCGCACACATGCACACACACACACACACACACACACATAGATGCACGCACACACATGCACACACACACAGATGCACGCAAGCACACAAACAGACACACACAGACGCACACACACACGCACACACACACATGCGCACACACACACAGATGCACGCAAGCACACAAACAGACACACACAGACGCGCACACACACGCACACACACACATGCGCACACACACACAGATGCACGCAAGCACACAAACAGACACACACAGACGCGCACACACACGCACACACACACACGTGTGCACACACACGCACACACACACACACACACACACACACACACGTGCGCGCACACATGCACACACACACACATAGATGCACGCGCACACACGCACACACACACACACACACACACACATAGATGCACGCACACACATGCACACACACACAGATGCACGCAAGCACACAAACAGACACACACAGATGCACACACACACGCACACACACACATGCGCACACACACACAGATGCACGCAAGCACACAAACAGACACACACAAACAGACACACACACACGCACACATTGTGTGCACACACACGCACACACACACGCACACACACACACGCACACACACACACAGATGCACGCAAGCACACAAACAGACACACACAGACGCGCACACACACGCACACACGTGTGCACACACACGCACACACACACACAGATGCACGCAAGCACACAAACAGACACACACAGACGCACACACACGCACACACACACACGTGTACACACACGCACACACACACACGCACACACACACACACAGATGCACGCAAGCACACAAACAGACACACACAGACGCGCACACACACGCACACACACACGTGCGCACACACATGCACACACACACACAGATGCACGCACACACACACACATGCACACGCACACACACACACGTGTGCACACACGCACACACACACACACAGATGCACGCAAGCACACAAACAGACACACACAGACGCGCACACACACGCACACATACACGCACACACGTGCGCACACACATGCACACACACATGCACACACACACACACACGCACACACACACACACAGATGCACGCAAGCACACAAACAGACACACACAGACGTGCACACACACGCACACATACACGCACACACGTGCGCACACACGCACACACACACACGTGCGCACACACATGCACACACACACACAGATGCACACACACACACACACACGTGTGCACACACGCACACACACACACGGTCACACACACACAGATGCACGCAAGCACACAAACAGACACACACACACGTGCACACACACATGCACACACACACAGATGCACACACACACACACACTTTCTGAACACTACAAAGCTTTTCCTAAAGGGCTAAAAATAACTGCACAGGCCTGCATTTCAGCTGCTGAGATAAAGAATCCCAACAGCATCTCATTACAGGCGCAGTGGCTCACCGAACAGCCCCCAAGACGTTGTGCAAGATTACATGAATGAAACGTAAACGTCACACTGAAATTGTGAATGTGTGTTACGGCAGAGAAACGTACAAAAGTTTCTTTTTGTGTAGCATGAGCCCTTGCACGCATGTACACTGTGTACATTTTAAAAGTGATTACTGTTGTTTGCAGTGTTTTAAATCTGCCATAAAACTCAAAAAGCTCCATTTGAAACAGGATCAGTTTCTGGCAACTGCCTACAGGCTAAATTATAATACACGTGAGGCGTTTGATATGAAGGGAGGAAGAAATGATTTGGGGTCATCTGACTTTAAATAAAAATAAATAAAGCAGGTTTTTAAATTTGAATTCTTGACATACTTGATCCCTAAAAAAACCCAAGTGGCAGGCCTTTGGAGAAACTGAACGCCTGCCACACGTCTTCCCTCACGCTGACAGCACGCTCTCCACCGCGCCTGTTTGGTCAGACGACGCCTTCGTTCTCCTTTCATTGCTGCCTGCACATCCTCCATTCCTTTCCTTGTGTCTTAGTCCCGCCCACCACAAATGCAAGGAGAAGAAGGAAGGACCAATGAATCGTGTGCACTGATGAGAGAATGCAGCGTTTCCCTGACATCACATCCAAATATTAGACGGTGACTTTACCACTCACACTCTCAGGTTGATGGCAGGTTAAAAGGGGAGAAATCGAATTTGGAGGATTCACAAATGGAAGATGTGCTACAACAGAGGCGTAACTGGAGACGAGTGCAGCTCAACCTTGAGATGAAGAGAAGCTGAGAGACGCACAAGTTGAGAGGAGAGAGGAAATATTTATGTGTTTGTAGCTTCTGTACTTCCTGTCAGTGTGCGTTCTTGGTAATGGCGGGGAGCACGGCTCATATCGCCCCGTCTGTTTTTAAAATGCTCCAGACTCTTTCTGTGGCTGCAGCAGGAGGAACGTACAGAGTTATAGTACGAAGATAAAATAAAGGCAATTCATATTTTAATGAAAAGCTTTTCAGTGACTGCTGATGACTCAGTTTGAAATCCAAATTGATGCAATTACTCCCATTTACAGTACTAATGCAGTGTTTTAATACTCCCTATTACATTTAAGGAAACATATAAACTCATACAAGCATTTACAGCTCCATATGTTCCTCCTGTTCATACAGCCAACGAGGCCCTTTTTACGTTTCAGTGTAAAACAGTTTTATATTTTAAAAAAATCCAAAATTAAGCTCGAGGCTAAAAATAATTTGAGAGTTTTGCTGTTACGTAAGTGAAGCAGGTTATTTTTCAGGTTCTCATTTTGTCACAGCTCAGCAAGGAAGCACAAGAGACGTGCAGCAAGACCATCACATGCGCACACACACACACACACACACACACACACACACACACACACACACACACACACACACACACACGTGCAATGTAATGAAGTCATTCCAATTCACCACAGGAAGTCTTGACTTTTTGCAGTATTCATTATTACTGTTAATTTACAGAGGTATCAATACAGATTATTTTCAATATATATAAACAAGCTTGTTTTTATCTTTGGGAGGGAATCAGAAATGCTTTTCCTCTTGATGACTCTGTGCACGTCCTTCAGAAATATATATCTGCATCGATCTGGTGTCTGTCAGCCTGCAAAATGAACACTGCACATTTCAAGGTCTGTCTAAAGAAAAGAGCTAAGAGCTTTTCAAGTTTGCAGTTTTTAAAGTGCAGATTATAGTTCATAACTTTTTATTGGCCAGAATCTGCAGGTGCAGCCCAGGGTGGCAGGGTGCGGTGATGTCAGGATCTCATCTCTGCTTGATGCGGTTGTGTTGGCTTCATGAAGCAAACGACCTCCAGCTTGCGGTTTGTAGCCGAGTTTGAAGCAGCTGGGATGAAAAGTCTGAGTTGACGGCTTTCAGTTGGAAAAAGATGAAAGATTAAGATGCTACCCTAAGAGGAGGTGGAGCTTATCTTGGGGTGTTGGTCACGAGTGAGGTCAGAGTGGAGCAGGAGGCTGACAGATGGATTTGTCTCCAGCGATATTATAAGGGAAGGATCTCAGTGTTTAGAGAGGGATTCAAATTTGAGCCACCCCTCCACATTCAAAGGCACCGACTTAGGAGCTTCTGCACAACTGACTAGGACGAAGCTTGAAACCTTTGGCTAGCTTAGAAATGTCTTTCTGTCCTTCTTGAAGAGCTAGAGGAGCTACTCAGGGAAAGGAAGGTCTGGAGATCTCTGCTTGGACTCCTGCCCACTCCACGTCTCAGACCCAGAAGGTGTCAAAAATGGATGGATAATAGGCAAACTGAAAATTAATTGTATATTCAATGAGATGTGACTCTGACTACTTTACAGTCTGTGATTGTTGATTTGCATCATGATCTTTGGAGCTGTCTTTGACTTCTTTTATAGTCTTATCTTTATGTTTTTGAATATTGGTTTCTTTTTTCTCCGTGACTTCTGTTTCCCCGTTTTTTCATACATTCACATAATGTATTCTTTTTCCCTCATTTATTTTACGACTTGCTGTAATTTGCCTTTTGAAATATTTTGTGCTCCTGCTGTAGCGGATGCTGAGCAGTAAGACTGTAGGACGGCTCTGAAGTGTGAAGTTTGTTTCAAAAAAGAAAAAAGAGGCAGCTCATAACAAAGTCCACATGAAAGAAACTGCTTGAGTTTCCTAACGTTAGTTAGCTTACTTTATTTCTAACAGAAAATAATGTGTTTGTGTTATTTCTTCAGAATCAGAATACTTTATTAATCCCTAAGGAAATTATATAACCAACCTGTATTTGGTGCAGGGAGACCCTTTGTGCATCCTACCCTAAAACCTGCTGCCAGGCCAAACGGATCAAACCTCGTTACTGACACTGAGCCAGCCCCACTGATGCTGCTCAGTTATTTCATGTATATAAATGTGTGAATGCAAAAGGCCTCATGGGAAATGTATTTTCCTTTTGTAATAATAATAATACATTACCATTGTAACCCACACAAACAGAGTAGCTTCTCTGCACTATGACTGCTGCAGGTGCAGAGAGCTTTCAGTAAGTAAATCAGCTTAATCATAAAAGCTGTTTGTGCTCCACGAGGTCTCAGCACAGAGACGCTTTAGCCTCTTTGTTTAAAATGGATATACTTAATGTTTTAAATAAATGTGTTTAAGCAGTAAAAAAATCTGTTTATACCATGTTATAGATATATAGAGGTATTTCCTGTGTGGGTGACCCTGTGCTTTGTATTTTGAATTATTAATAGTCTTTAATTTCCCTGCTATTTACTTTCTTGTCTCCTGACTTCTGCTTCTGTGCTCGTCTCATGTTCCTGTTTTACTTTGATAGTCTCGTGTTCAGTGTTTTAAGTTTTGCTTCCCCCGGTCTCCTTGCTTGTGACTGCTCTCGGCTCTGCTCTCCTCCTGGGTCTTATTTCAGCCCTGTGCCTTCCTCTGTTTGTTGCTTCCGTGTCTCAGGTGTTCCTGGTTTTCATGTATTTAGTTTTCCCAGTTTAAGGTTTAGGTTTTTTAAAATTCTCATTTATCTGGTTTTTTGTGTTCGGTTCATTTTCTGTTTTCCGGCATCAATAAAAGGCACGCCTTTTGTTATAATCCAGTTCTGTTTTCATGCTTCCTTCACTACTTTCCACTCCACATGGTCACTTTGACAGGTGTAAGGTGCCAAAAAAAAGATCTAATGACATTATCATTACACTGTATTATCTAAACAGAATATTGATGCATGTGTGCGCAGTGTTAGGGCTAGCATGGAGTATTAAAGTGTGGAGCCCAAAATGACGGCCCTGTTTGTCTTTGAGTTTTGCTGCACCAGAATCTGAAAAGGTTATCACATTAAAACTATTAATAAAAAAAAATAAACAAAGCTAGGAATCTGATTACTTTAGATTAGGGTGACCATATTTTGATTTCCAAAAAAGAGGACACTTGGCTCAGTCATGAAGAACTTGCTTAAAGAAACAAAAAATGGGCCCAGGCATTTTGACTAGAGACCGGCCCACCAGGTATTAAAGCCATAAAGCCTTTGAATGAAAACAGACGCTGCTGTGACAGTGATGTACAGTCTTGTTGGTATATGTATGATTTATATACATTTTACATCAGATAAAAACTTTGGTTGTAAGATTCAGATAATTATTTTTTAAAGGCTAGATATTTTAAATAAGAATAAGAAAGAAAAGTATTTCTTTGTGCCCCCTCTCCCTGTTAATGCCCTACCTGCCCCCCTGGCAACACTTTGCTAGACCCGCCCCTGCACAGTTACCAGCTGTCAGCTACTTAGAAAAGGATCCTGGTGTTATTTGTCTCTCAGAAACAGTTCATAACTTCCCTTCAACTCATTGATGTCACCTAAAAGGTAAACCTGTTTCTCCATCACCTGTTCAGCTCTGATGATTCAGTAAGGACATCTCCTGGTTTCATCTTCATGTTTCCCTCTCACCACATATCCAAACCGACATCATGACCAGCAGCTTTTACAGCTGTGGCTCCAGCAAACATCAGCTGATACTAGAAATTAATATTAAATAAATTCTAACAACAGCTGATCAAGCTTAAACGTGCTGCTATTGTTTAACGCGACATCCGCTGGTTTCCTCTTTCTGGCACAAAGTGGGCGATAAACAAACAAGAGAGAAAAGCCGATCAGCTGATCACTGATCAGTTTCATGATTGAAGTAGCAACAGGAGAGGGAGGGGAGAGAATGAGAGAAGAAGAGGCAGCTGTGCAGCGTAAAGACAGAATAAATCCAGCTTTGTGTCTTTTTCCATTGTAGCTGAAGTCCGGGACAAACTGTGTTCCTTTTCAGCTCAATACGAAACGCGTAATATTTTCTCTGAATACGAGACGATTCCGTTTATTACGGGACGGTTGGCAACTCTACTAACTAACCTTATGAATAAAATAAAGTTCACTATCAGTAACATCACAGCACCCACCCAGCTGTATAGAAACTCCGTCATGCTAGCTAGCACGCAGTACGAGTTATTGTAACAGACTGTAAAAAGTCAGCACAACGACAATAAACTCCACCTAAACTTGGTTTATATCTGACCCAGATAGACTGCAGGTCATAACTTCTTACCTGAAGTTCAGTTCACCTGACACTCGGGTCTCTGCTCCTCCTGCCTCCCCTTTCCCTCATCCACCTGCTGGCCTCTGTGGAAGCTCCGCCATAGCCACCACCAAACAACTGAGTTATTTTTACACATTTAACCGTTACAAAAAAAACCCCATCGGCCCATAAAAACGAAAAATCACCGCCATCGCTGGACCCAGCTTGTGCTTTGGGATCTTTTAAACATCATTAGGCGCGTTGCTGCATGCTGTCTGTCCTGTCTGTGAGTGCAGAACGCGTTCACAAAGCAGCAGATTGGGGATGACGTCACACACATGGGTCCTCTGTCAGAATATAGGAAAACCCGGACGTTTTTATCAATCTCGAAAATCCCCCCGGACAGAACGTGAAAAGAGGACATGTCCGGGGAAAAGAGGACGGTTGGTCACCCCACTTAAGATAAACTATTGCTAAGCTAGCTAACAAGCTAACTTAGCATGCTACTATTAGCTGTTTACATAAAACAGAATAAATACAGTTTAACACATTCTGAGATTTCCTGTTTTATAGGAAGCAATGAATCCTTCAAATAAATAATTTGATGTTTGTTATGAATTTTTATTTGGAGTATCCATTTAAATATTTCACACACAGGTGGAATACATGTTCAGTTTCTTTGACTCCCTGTAACGATACACTTTATTCTTTAAAAATAAAAATCCATTTAAAACAATTCACATTTTCAGCGGCCCACTTTCAAAAGCATCTAAGCACTGAGATCATGTCTTTGTCTTCACTGACAGCCGGTGTCGACAGGATTTTCTGCTTTAATATACGTGATGCGTGTTTCTATGCACATTTCTTAGAGTCCATTTAGCGTGCAGAGGTGCTTTTGGATGCCAGGCTTTGTTACAGCAGAGATCTTTTCACTCGTTGAACATCAATACTTCTTTATCTGTCTGCAATCCCGACAGGCATAATGTCATCTGAACACACAGTTTGTTCATTTCCAGTGCAAATGATTAAAAGTGGAAAACGGAATAAATTAAGAACACAACAGCAGCTGAATGCATGTATTCATCACTCCTTGGAAAAAAGTAATTACACTCATATTTATTATGAGGAACACAAATAAATGCTATGTCTAAAATGTACTGTGTACTCTCAAATATCATACAACTGTCATTTTTAGTGCAATTTCATTTGTTTACACCACAACTTGCTTTCCGTCCCTTTTCCAAAAGCTGCATGGAGAATGAAATAATCAAATGTTAGCCTGCAAGTATATAAGTGTGTGTGTGTGTGTGTATGAAGCTTTTGTCAGACTCGGTATGAATAGCGGGGCTTTTAGGCTCACAAGCTAACATTATCCTTCTGCAGTGCATCTTTCTATGGTGCTTTCCAGTCCACCGCTTACAGCTGCTGCTCTCTACATTCCTATGGTCATTGCAGTTTCTCACAGTTCTGTACAGTATTGCACAATTCAAGTTCATCTACTGCCTCCAAACAGTGGTGAGGACTAATATTCGATGTCCAACAGCATAATCATTAATAAATTGTAGTTATCCAGAGTAAATAAGACGCATTCCTTCAAGCAGGTAAAAGATTCAATTATCAAGTAATCACCCCACCGTACATTCAGTGAAACAAAGTCAAAGTAAACACCGGCTCCTGGACAGCTGACGAATTCTTCTTCTTGTGGTTTTGGCGTAGCCCCCTGTCCTGACTTTGGTTTTTATGCATGAAAGTCTGAACTTACTGTGTAGCACTGAGCACAGATACAAGTGCAGCAACACTGTGTGACCACTCGTCTCCAAGATGAAAGATTACGGTTTAAAAATGCTGTCATTCACTGCATTTACTGAGCAACCCAGTGCTGGCCATTTACAAACAGGAAATCAATGACCCACTGTTGTAACTAGAGATAAATGACTAGATATACCGATTGTGCAAATATGCCGTAGTGTCCAGTGTGGATTTTGTCAAATGAGAATCTGTCTATTAAAACTTAACACTTAAATCAGACAGAAGAGAAATAACCTAATCCCCGGCTTCATGTCGGGACTGTGCAAAGATGGGTGTTACCTTCTACTGCGATAGATTTCAGAGAGCCTTCTTTATGGATTTTAACACAGCCTGATAGAAACGCTAACACGCTTATCTCTCTGAAGGATAGTTTTTTCAAATGCCTAAAGTATACCTCAAATTCTACACTCCTACACAGACTGAGAAAATCACATAAAATCTGCCAAAGTTTGTTCTTTGATACAAATACATCATATTCTTAATAAGGATAAACTAATAAAAAATATTCATCTGTCGTGAAATCTTTATAGGAAGAAAAAGTCACTCCCTCTCACACAAAGACTAAAGTGCAGGAGCCAAGAATGCACCGTCTGCATCCATCCGGCTTAATATCAGAGTCTAGATGTAATGCTGTCGTAATGCTCTTCTGTGATTGGTTAACTGTGTAAATCATAGTCACTAACATCTTTTTTCTCCATGCAGGTATCGTTCACGCCCAGAGCAGACAGCTGATAGATCCGGTGAAGTCAAATAACCAGGAAGTAAAAGCTTTGATCAGAAAGACTGCAGAGACCTTTTTCTGTTGTAGGCATGTGGATGTATAAAGAATAAAATCAAAGTCACGTGTAGGAAATAGCCTGGCAGGGCCTGGGGCTCAAACTGGTGCCCAGTGGAGTACAAAGTGTAACAGCAGCATCTGTGACCTGCAGACACAAACAGGAGAAAGGAGCGTCAGAAACTGAGGACACAGTTTTCAGTCATCGCTGTGGGCATCACGTTCATTTCTTATTAAAAATAATGCAGACAGCAATGAGGTTAGAAACCTTTACATTACAAAAAACGTCTAGTTTTATAGAAAAGCAGCCTGAAAGCTGAAAGCTCTGCCTCCTGTTCTCCTTTAAACGAACCACAAGCGGTCTGAGAGCGAGGAGCTCTGTGCTGCTATGGTGCTGCGAAGTCTTTGACATAAGGGCCAATCTGATTATTCAATGATTTCAAATTCAGTTCCAGATTTAACAGGAAGCCAATATGGGAGAAATATGCTCTCTGTTTCTGGCTGGGTATCATCTGAACAGCAATGAAAATGTATGCTGTGCCTCCTGATGATACTGCCCGAGGGAAGCATGTATAATGTAAACAGGACCGGCCCCGGCGCAGAGCCCACTGGAACCCGATAATTAACCTTAATATGTGAAGAAGACTCCCCATTTATATTAAAAATTGGAGCATATTAAATAGATTTGGTTCATCCGCTGCACACAGTACATTTAAAACCTACAGCATGCTAATCTCTGTAATAAAATATTAAGGTTTGCAGTATCAAACTGAGGTCTAGCAGGCTATAAGAGTATCAGCTGTAACCTTCACTAAAGCTGTTTCTGTGCTGCGATGAGCAGTTGGACAGCTACTCTTTCAGGAGTTTGGACATGTGGGTCAAGTGATGGCTTCATAATAACGGTTTCATTCATGCAAGCATTAAAGCCACTCATTTCATTTAAAAGTGACAACAACTACTTATACTTTTGAAGAGGTCACCATAGCAGGTACCTCCACATATTTGATGCAGCAGATTCTTAAACTTCCTCCCTGACACATCCCAAAGCAACGTGTGTCTCCTCCTGAGCCCAAACCAAGGATTCAGCCGCCCCCTCAGTCCCAGGTTGCTTAACTAACAATCTACGAGGTTGATACACAGAAGCTAAGAAGTTCTCGTCATCCAAAGACTTCCGAACCTATGAACTCCTATTCTGACCACACGATGGCAAACCTGAACAAGAATCAGAGAGCAGGTCTGCTGTGTGCGAGCAGTGAGGAGCTGTGTCGCGATTTTTATATCTTTTAATACATTACAATGTTTATTTTCAGTGTAATACCAGGGGGATCTATGAACAAACAATGAGAAGCTGTGTCTCATTGTGTACGGGCAAAAAGTCTATTTAAATCACAAAAAGTTACCAAAACACTTTCCACCAGCTAAACGAATACGATTCGGTCAGATGAAGCATGCGTGTGGTTTGTGGCTGATGTGAGAAATACGCTGATTAAATCATTTCTTCGTGACGTGACAACACTGTAAAAAACAGTCCCGCATTCGTGCACAAAGAAATGGATTTGTTTGATATTATCCTCTGAAGATATGAAGCTGCATTGACATTAGTCTTAAACAAGAGACTGTTACCTTTCGCCTCAGAAAGGACTATTCACGGCACAAATTCACTGTTCTTCACAGCCAGCGGCTGGAAAAGCCTCGACTTCCTGGTTCTGGAACATGTACTGTGAAAATAAACATGCACACGTTAAAATAAATCCCAACAGAAACGTTTCATATTATATCAAACAATTTGTTTACACAACAAATATGTGAGGACTGCACTGTACAAAACTCAGTACGAGCTAATAAATCATTGACTCATTCATGTTGTTATGAAAAATCCATGCTAATAAACACTAAGGCTGTAAATGCTGGGAACAGAAAAGATTATGAACAAAAATGGCACTAAAGGGAGCTTTGAACATTTAATAAAAGGTTGTAATTTTAGTGGCTTTAAAACATCCAAAATACACCAAATCACACTTTATGTCTTCTTCATACAAAACTCTGAATTTTATGTATTTATAATTACTGAATAATCTCAGCTCAGCCACCTCGATGCACTTTATACTGTAAGGTAAAGACTCTACAATCATACAGAGAAAATGTCAACAATCAAGTGTTCTCATCTAAATTGAAGAGGAACAGAAGCAGGATGAAGAATGAATTAAGACTCAGACCACAAGTTAAAGTAACAGTTGTATTAAACAGTCGTGTGTTGTTGAACATGGACTGAAAGAACTAGCAGGGCTCCACAGCTTGTCTTTGTGTCTTCAGTCAACATGAGTGGGCTGTGGGGGGGTATCTGAAGCCACCCGTGTTGTACATGTGAAATATAGGATGGCAGATATAACAATGTGGCGACACAGGATCAGAAAACACTGTAATTATAAGACAGTTTAACAGAGTGCAGTGCTGGGGTTTTATGTTTTTGTAGGATAGCAGGAACATGCAGGGTCAACAATTAGGAAAAGGCAGTTAGCAGTGGTTGATCTGAAAAAACACTTCAGATCAACATTTCATGGCACTAGGTTACCATGTGACCATTCTTCAATGCGATTTTTAAAAATGCAGATCTCTCAAAGTGGGGTTTTTAAAAAGCCAGATGTTGGTGACGATGTATCGAGAATGAGGGCTGCACCTCTGAGGCATGAAAGTGGGGGAAAGCCTGACTGAAGAAACTCCAACAATAGTGACCGAGGAGAAAGCCAGAAAAGGCACCGCTTTCCAAAGTGTTCCCAAAACCTTCACTGCTTGAGCTGGCAGCAGACATTTAGCCAGAGTTGGGTTGGTCTGCAGTGCACCGACAAATTCTGTTTATTTACTTCAAAAGAAGTATCAACTCCAGCAGACACACGAGCAGGTTTCCCCTGCTGCTGTAGGTCATTCCAAAGTATCATAGCGACTGATTGATGACCCCAATATTAATCAGGCTTGAGAGGAGAGAAACTTTGTGCTGCAGGGTCTGAACACGCTCATTTTTACCCGCACACAAGAGTGCTGGCACCACAGGAAAGGCTGAGATGCTTTACAAAATAAGAGACTGGGGAGCTCCGGTGTCAGAGTCGGTTCATCATCACTGACTGGAGGCTGAGCAGGAACCAGTGTTTTTAAAATGTTCACAGGAACCAATCAGCAGGTGACACATCAATAGGCCAGCCCATGGGATCAACCAATCAGGAGATCTCCAGAAGGACTCTCAAAGATCCTCAAAGGTGGAGAGGTCTCATACAAAATATCACTAAACTCCAGTGAATATGGCTGAGGCTGTAAGAAGAATATTTTGTCCTCCTGCTGGTAGTGAGAGCTTCCCACAAGGTGAACGGTATAAAAACATCTGGAGTTTGTATCAGAGTCACATTCTGCTTCCTTAAGTGTCTCTGTCACAGAGCAGTATGGAGCTGCTGTAGTAAAGCTCCACCTGCTGGGGCCTTTTCACACTGCACTGATGTGACTGATCCTGTTACAGCTTCACTTTGTATCACTGATGCACATCATCGTAGTGAAACTGAAGGACTTGTGTTGCTGTGCTGAAAAATGTCTAAGAATCGGATGAACATTGAATTTAATGTTACTGAAACTGGACATAAAATAGAAGATGAAAGTCTCTCCATCATCGCCACGTGCTTGCTCGTAGGGGATTGTTGGGTCACTTTAATATTATTGAGCTGGTTTACCTCCCAGTGACTAAAGCTTTGAGAGTCACATGACTAAACTTACTGGTTTGAGGTTGGACTCCATCTCCGTGAAGTTCCACTCAGTCAGAGGCAGACTTAGACTGAAAGGCTAGAAGAAACAGGAGGGAAGCAGCATAATGATATGAATACAATAACACACTCTGCTGGCTGCTGTCTATAATCATCAAACTGACATCGGTCAGCCTGATGTCGCAAATATCTACTGACATCCATGACGGCACTGGTCCCAGCTTCCACAGCGTTTTGCTGATGGCTCCTAAGAAGCAGCTGCTGCAGCTCCTCCAGGCTCATGTCCACATTCTCCACTGTGTCTGCAACCTCAGCTCTGCACACACACATAGGAGGATGTGTTATACAATTCATACACCTCACAGTACTTTTCTGTTGCATTACATTTTCCATGACTTCGTCCACCTGTGAGCACCTACCTCTCCAGAGCAGGTCTCTTGCTCCTCCTCTCCAGCATGGAGCCTACAGAGCCCCTCCCCTCCAGAACAGATTGGACCATTGCAACAGGGAGGACAGGCGGTTCAGAGGAGCACACCTCACACGGGGAGGTCAACGCTACAGCTTCTCCTCCCGGTACACTGCTTCCTTTTCCTCCCCCTCGTACCCCTGGACTCACAGGCTCCTCTTTGATCAGCATCATGCACTTCTCCCTACAAGCAGAGTCACACACTGTGTGTTAAAAGTAGCTTTTAATAGTGAGCCGAGAAAATCACACGTGGATCTCCTACCTAGTCTCATCAGGCTGCATCTGCAGAGCCATGCTCGCCTGAGACATATCAGTAACATCGGATATAATCGGTCCTCCTGCAAGTCCGCTAGCAGAGCAGGAAGCAGTATCACTGGATGGCTGAGGGCAAAGAGGAGAGGACTGTGATGCACGTTTGCTCTAATAAATTTAGCACCAATGAAGTTGAAGATTTTCAGGATGCTTGTATTTAGTTAAAGAAACAAAACAACAACACACAACCTAGAATCTGTTCAAACATATCTGGTTGTGAGCCCACATAAATGCTTTTGGTTCCTGAAAACAGTTGAAGTCAGAATTTCGTTGGACTCTTCTGGACCTTTTTTCAACTTCAACACTTCTGTGATTGTTGCCTTTGCAGCAGAGCCTGTATGTAACAGTCCTTTACACACTACAACACAAAGAAAATCACTTCATGTGTTTGACCTCGGACTGAAGTGAAGCACATCGGTGGCCCCCTAAATCTGTCACTGCACATTGCTTCCCCCTAGTGGTGACGTACTGTAACAGCTGGATTGATGGCGCCGGAGTGTTAAAGGATATGTATTCAAACAGATGAGGACAAAATGATTAACCCCTCCGATTAAAGGTTAAAAAGTGCATCAGTTATAAACACGCTTGTCTAAAATGGAAAAAAATAATTGTCGATGTTCATAAAATAGGAGATGGATCCAAAGTTATCATTCCAAGTATCGTGAACTGGAGTGAGAAGTTTCATCAAAGAAAGCTGGACAGTAAAGAGCCAGTCTGTCAGAGGTAGGAAGCAAAAGATTTCAAAGAAGGAAACTAGTGAGAGATGTGTTTGCAGATAGCAGAAGAACGACCGAGACACTGCTGAATGACTTGGCCGAGTTGGGAACTGAAGTCTCAAAGAAGATAATCACTAGAAGCCTGCACAGGAACAAAACTCCACTTCTTCAGAAGAGACGTCTTCAAGCCAGAAGACTTTGGTCAGATAAGACAAAACCAGAGCTCTTTGGCTAGAAACACTATTTATACCTCAAGAGGCCTCTCCTGTTTGAAGAGCCACCTCGACTGGACAAGACTCAGCGGTCCATCTGCATCTAAAGGTCAAAGGTCACTCTTTCGAGGACGCCAGTGTTCACATCTTAGACAGAGAGGACAGATGGTTTGAAAGAGGAGTGAAAGAAGCCATCTATGCCCACTGTGAACCACCATCTTTGAACAGAGGGCGGGGCTTACGACCCCAGCTGTCTGCCATCTATAATCCAGTTTTGAGATCCTTCCCAGACGCCTTAACGCCCACTCACATCCTGGGCCATCTGACCTCAGGAAATCACATGATAGGGTGGGGCTAGGCTTCACAGCGGGTTCACCTGAAACCCTGGCTGATTGCGACCTACACCTGTTTTCACACCTTGGCTCGTGGGATTAGGTAGAGGATCAATAGGGGGTCCATGACCCTCTTGGGGGAACACTCCCACAGGGCTTAAATCTGGGACTCTCCACCATGAGAGGTGAAACATCTTCAAGCAACTTAAGAAGTCCAGATGCTTTTCTTCCCAAGCTCCCTAGACCAGCGGTCCCCAACCTTTTTCGCGCCACAGACCGGTTCATGCCCGACAATATTTTCACGGACCGGCCTCTAAGGTGTCGCGGATAAATACAACAAAATAAAACTAGTACCGGTACCGAAAAAAAGAAGATTTATTCATAACACACGTGAAAAGACCCAGGAAAACCGAGTTAACGATAAAAACGATAACAAAATAACGCTAAAAACCGATAAAAATCCTGAAAACCATACATTTCACACCTGAGCCTCAACTCTCGCGGCCCGGTACCAAACGACTCACGGACCAGTACTGGTCCGAGGCCCGGGGGTTGGGGACCGCTGCCCTAGACAACCCTAAGGACACCATTCCCACAGTGACACACAGCTGTGGGGAGTCGGGAAAGATAACAGAAGATTTTGAAAGAAAACCTCAAGCACTCCACAGTGAAGAACTAACTCCAGAAGGCCAAAGTGAATGTTATCGAATGGTTTGCACAATGCACTGATTTAAATCCCACTGAAGTTCTTCAGACTGAGGTAAATGCAAGAAGAGACCATCAAATATGGAGAAGCCTGAGAGATTAGCCAAAGAAGAATGGGCTGTGATATTTCAGGCGATGTATGTGAGAGTTGCCAAAACCTACAACAAATGACTAGAATCTATTATCCAGCAAAAATGATATTATTAGTATCAGAGGTGCTAATGATTCTGTCCTCATCTGTATAATAAATTATAAATAAATTATGATTTAACACAGTAGCTGTCATGGTTTTACATTTAGATTCATCAGTATTGGGAAGTGTGTATCGATCAGTTGGTTTTAAAGGTCATTTTAGAATCGCACATAGCCGAGCACTTAGGAAGGCCAGCTGTTAACCTCAGAGCTGGTTTGACTGCATGTTGCTACCAGCGCTGTTTGTGCTGAATGTGGAAGGTCAGCAGCAGCACAGCAGATTATTAATTATAGTTCCCAGCAAAATGTGTCCACACGGTACTTTCAACAAACTGAAAACCAGACTTGAGGTGTGTCGTTCTCACCGACTGGATGTAGAAGGGCTCGTGGATGGCTTCCATCTGGTGACTATGGCTGAACTTGGAGGCAGGAGGGCTGGGAGAGCCATCGTCCAACATCAGAGGCCTGGAGGAAGCGTTATTGTTTCACTAAGTTATAAAACAGTAGTAATATCAGCTACGCACAATGATCATCAATGTACTAATTAACAAATGGTTAATTGGTGTGACTGGAGCAGACGTCCGTTTATCTGTGGTGTTTACACTGAAACCTGCTCAATGTTACAGTTCTTTTCAATCCGTCTCGCTACTTTGTTACACTGCTTCATGGCGAGTCACAAGATTCAGTCTTTCAAAAGCTCACGTGCTCCTTCGGTTTTGTATTTATTAACCAACAAGTCCATGCAGCAAACACATGGTTGTGTGTGTGCTTTATATCCACGGATAATAATCTCAGCACTGAAGGGCAAATTCAGCTGGCAGCAGCCAGTGGTGTGCTAGACCCGACCTCCACTATTTTAAATCATTAAACTGGACCTCTGTGGTGTGTATGTGGAATGTTTTTAATGGATTAACCAACAAACTGTATGGTTGTCTGTGGTGATACAGACCATCCAAGGAATCTGTGCTTCAGTTTACAGTGTTAGCATGGACAAATGCATGCTAACACTGTAACTACGATGGCAAACATGCTAGATTTGTGCACATGTTACGACCCATGCAGAAATGAGCATTCGAAGCATCCTGTCCTTGTTTTTAGTGACCTCGAAGCTTTTTTAAAAGGTTAATTTTGGAGCAAGGAAACTTGCAGTGAGAGTAGATGAACTAGGACACAAAACCCAGATTGTGGAAGTGTATGAAAAAAAAGACATTTCTGCAAAGCATACATCTGAATTCTTCCCGACTCAGAAATACGCTTTTTTTTGGCACTTTTGTGTTGCGGCGTGCCGTTGCTTTCTCACGTCGGCCTCGTTCACTCTCAGTAACAAAGCTGAACCAGCATTTTACACACAGGGCCTGTCGTGCAGGGTCGCGCACCCTGCTCTGCCTTCACTGTGTGTGTGTGTGTGTGTGTGTGTGTTTGTGTCTGACTGACTGATTCAGCACTTGCCTCCATTCACATCGCTTGTTGAGTTCGATTATTCAGTTTGTCAGCTGAGCCAGCCCTTCCCTCTGCCCCACTGTGGCCCTGTTTGTCTCACTTTTGTTGATTGCTCTACTGTGCGCCCGTGTGTGTTTGTGCACGGCTCTGTGTGTGTAGGTGTGTGTCTACTCACAGCTTTCTCTTTAGGCCCACAGTGCTGGGTGTGTTGGACTGCATCTGGCTGAACAGAAACTGAATCAGCTGGCAAAGACAGAACGAGCAGAGTGTGAATCAGCAGCTCACACAGGAAAACATCACCAACTCTCATTTTTTACCTTCAGATATAAACAGAACAGGAAACTGAGAGACACGAGCCCTAAGCTCCCCGCTCACATCTTCAGACAATGAACCTTTTTGTTTCTCAGGTCTGATGGTCTGATGCCATTTTCACTTTATAAACTGATTCATCTTTTTGTGAATCAGACATGCAGCAAAAGTGCTGATGCTTCAAGTAACGATCCAGTAAGCTAGCTGCCGGTGTTAAAACAGCACTCTATAAAAGCAAAGGAAACAATGCTTTATGACGCCAGAACATTTACCTTCAACACTAAAACAAAAAGTTCAAAAGAAACACTGTGATACAAGTGCAGTCAGTCCTGCATTCGAACGTCTCACAAATTTATACATAAATCACCTTAGCTGGAAATCAATAAGGTGAAGTAAAAAGAACTTTATTTACTTTCCACCACAGCGATGAACCCACAGAGAGAGAA